>NW_022195332.1:0-40893 GCF_008641045.1 Pistacia vera | reverse complement strand
GTTTACAAAACTTGCTCTTTTTCAAGGACAATATCTTCCAAAAGTAAATATTTTTTTAAACCTATGCTCGATCCAAAATATTTTTTCTTTTCAAAAGCTATCTGTCAACTGCTTTTATACCCAAATAAATGATTTTTTCGGTGTATTTTATAATTAATTGTTTAATTTTTTTTTTTTTCCTCTTTTAAGAGATACGTATTCCAAAATTCTTTGTCAGATAGATTTTGTAAATTACTTTCATATAACATCAATATGTTCGTTAGAACATTCTACAGCCCTCCTTTACCCACCGAAAATTAAGTTATAATAAAAAAAAAATTGTAGGGTCGGCATGACCTTTCTTGACATTCAAATTAATTACTTTTTGAAGATCAAACTTTGTTCAAAGCCTGAAAAGGATAGGGAAAATGAAATAGAAATTTGCTTTAATTATTTGATATGGGATGAGTTTATTTTTGAAACTTTAATGATCAAATTAATAATTCTAATGCCGGTTCAATCCATCTTTGAAAGAAGACAATAAATTAAAAATCAATGAAACAATTTCAATACTATTAATAAATCAACCCATATGAATGAAACAATTGCAGTGTGACCTGCTTAATGATTTTATATATGTGTCATTATATTATAATTTCTTTAAAATGTTAGGTCTTTTACTTACATCATGCTGAATCATATTTCTGGCCGTTTTCCAGAAATTTCATTTCCAATTCAACAAATTATCAATGTTTTATGGAAAATTTAATGAGAAAAAGTTGATCAGATTCCATGACCCACCTTGCCCTATTGGATGGCAACATCGTTTATTAATAGTGCAAAGACAGTTAATGAAGTTCGTTAAGTGCAACTATCTTTTCTATTCATTAATTGATATAATCTTTGACTCTTCCAATTCATTCTCTCTGATTAAGTTGAAATTATTGGATAACAGTTAAAAAATTATGGCAAATTCAACTTTCGGAACTAAACAAATCGACAGATAATAATCAATGGGCATGCAGAAGTGAAATAATACTGTAAATTGGTAGGCCAAATAATTAATGATAATAATTAGTCCTGTGTAATTACGTAAGGATTATGTGGAATTGATATTAGCAACTCTCTAAGTTACTTGGACAACTCTTTGTGGTTACATGATTGCACCATGGTTTATTTGTATATCTTTTCTTTTAAATCCAAGACCTAACCTATGTTTATCGACGTGAGACGCAACACTTAAACACGAATATTCCCTATATCTGTGACTGTGGGACATAAGAGTTTAGAGCAATATCAGAGTCTTATTCAGTGATGTTATTTCATAGAGGTCAATTAAATAGTTAGGTTTTTAGGAAACTCTAAGCATCAAAGATGGTGGAATATTCAGAATGTCCACATCATATCTACAAGAGAACACGGCAAACACAGACTACACATAAAATAATTTAAAGATAGTGGTTTGAAAGTGAAACCAATCCCATCTCTTGCTCATCCAGGAGCCCCTTAGTTTTGCGTATTAAAATTAATTTCGAGATTTATTTTTCATTACAAGGATTCAAATGGATATGCGGGCGTGCATGCATGGTTAACTAGTTTAATTTGTTGCAGAGATTGAGGAAAAAAAAGAAGAATGGAGAATCACTAATATTAAGTTGCAGAGAGTAATAATAAAAATGTTTCCATTTTCCAAAATGACGGCATGGCGGTGGTCCAGCTACTTATATTTTTCTTATCCTCTTGATAAATACCTTTCATGTCTACTTGCTCACAATGATCTCAAACATGGCATCATAATTCCTGGAAGCTCTTCAATAAGACTCAGATTCCAATATTTGTGGCCCAAAACAACTTTCTGGGAACAACCCCATTTTCATTTGGACACCATTATGTTTTCTGCATCAAACACTATAATATTTTTCAGACGTTAACTTTATAATTACTTGTTACTTTATGCTTTTTAATTTTACAGCTCAAGGAAGCAAGTTGTAGATTTTACCTTCAACTTTTTACATTATTGGTCAAGAACACAACTCGGATGCCTTTGGGATTCTAGCCACCTAAATTTGAAGATTCAATTGGCTTAGCCAGTGGTGATGATCTCCCCCACTCTCTGTTAAAAAACCTGAAGCAATCCTGACTTTTGTGGGTCCTTTTTTGGCTCCTCTCCAGGGAGCTAACTCCATTTGTTTCTCCAAATGCTAGGATTTGAAAAGTGTATCATCACCGATATTGGCTCCATTTTTCTAATTTCAGATTGAAAATTATTTTAAAAATTTATATATAATCTCTCAAGATTACACAGTTCACTCAACTTGCAAATTACAAAATATCAGATAGAGATAATTTAGAAATCTAACCCCAAAAATCCCTGATCCAATTATAATTGATTTCCCTCGTTGGCTCGTTCAGACTAGTGTTCACCTTCAACACAAACATGAAAAATTAATCTATTTTAAGGGTATATTTTCTGGTTATGTATGTATTTGGATTGAATTAATTCTTCTTGTTTTATTAAGAAATGAAATATCCAGAGAGGTTATTAGTCAAAGTGGGCCTATTTCTGCTGACTAATTTGACAAGTTTCAGGATCTGACAAAATACCAGAGGGTCAATGCCCTGGTGGCCTGGTGGGAAAAGTTATCAGAATTAAAAGAAAAAACAGAAGAAAGAAAGAAAGGCTGCGAATATGCAGAGAAATATGGAGGTGGCTGACTAGGTTTCTGGGTCCATTTCCATTGATCTTGTCTCACATTTTGGTTGCTATTTCATGTTCAACACCATAAATTTGTCTACCCTTTGCCTCTCAACAAACTCATATCAAATTAACTAATAACTTCACCCTCAGAATTAAAAAAACCCCACCACACTTACTCAACCTACCCTAATTTTCTTGGCTTCTGTGAATTTTTTTCCATCTCATGCAAGAGTATAATTATCTTTGTGCTTAACATAATTAGCAGTAGAGGAGAACCCATGTGGGCAAAATTCAGGCATGCATAAAAATGAATCATAATCATCATCATGGTCCTACTTCAAGTAATTCTATAATTAAGTTGACACTTAGTTGTGAAAATATATAATATAAAATATATCTTCCATTAATTTTAAGCATAATTGTGAATAAAATAATTATACTTAGTAAGACAAATGAATTATTTCCTAGGTGAAATAATATAATATAACCCAAAGCATGAAGAAGAAGAAGGATCTCATGCAAATTACTCATTTCTAATCCAGTAAAATATAAAATTTATCTTCCTAAAGTTGATAATAATCTCGCTTCTCTTAGGCTTCAAGTCAAAGACTAAGAACTTCAAAAGTTATGAAGAACATGATTACACCAAGGTTTATCCATAGTCAAAAAGGAATATAAACGAGATTCATAGTTGCATTACTTTATTGTCAGTAAACAAAGCTGTCTTTGGGTTGAAGTTATAACACTTGGATCAGATCTTTGGATCCTTTAGAAAGAGTAAATTAATTAGATTAAATTCTACACACACTCATGCCACAAGGTGACATACTTTGCTTCAAATTCATTACTGAATATAATTACCCTCTGAACCACAAATTATTGTTCTACATTCAAAGGCTATATTTTGATTGACTTAATCTGAGTATTTAATGTTATATATTTTATTTAAGTTTGAATTTAGAATGGTATGATGTCAGAGAAAGAGATATGTGTAGCGATATTTTGAAAATGTTGGTAACATTTTAATTTTTCTAAACAATTTCAATAACGCATATACCCATCTATAGATTTAATTAAATAACAAATTCTTAAATTAATTCAAAAATATATATGCATTTCTCTAAATATGTAAATGCAAACAATATAATATGATAATGGGCCATGGGTGAACAAACCCAACAACATACAAAAAGAAGTAATGACCCAAAATTAATAGGGCTGGTTTGGACTAGAATGAGCCAGCCCAACAACACTGGCCCAGAAGATATATCCAACCCATTTCAGGACTTCTCTTGTTGGGAGTTGTAGTTAGAGAGGAAAACTCAATGTATTGCCAGCTTTATATACTTGTATTCTTGTAGTTTTTGTGAAACTATACTTTAAATAATTATTATACATGAACCATATTAATCATGTAATCACCAAACCAGCTACTCAAAAATGAAAAACTAAGCACTAATTTACCTAGAAAAACACCAAAAGATGTATAATCTAATTGATCTAACTAAGCATATAGAGCAATACCTACATGAAAATAATAAACCAATTAAGTTAAAAGCCTATATTTGCCTAAATCTAGCACCCTCCACCAGAAAAATTGTGAACAATTCTGTTATTTTCATCTATCTTCAACTGTAAAATCAGGATCATTTGGCTTTTGCAATAATGTAAGAATTTCAAATTCATTCCCACATCGCTGGCTTCCACCCCTTCTAGTGCTTGCAGCTAGTTTTGCTGCATATGTAGCAAACTTGCCTGAGCCCAATGGAGGCACGGTTGCTGCTGTTTGTTCCTTTGGTAGTTCAGACGTGAAGGTTATGCTCTCTTTTTTCTTCAGCTCAGCTGCTTCCTTTCTTCTTTTATAGCGAAACCATGCTGCTTGTATGAAGCATGCAGCCCATGTTCTCCATTGAGGCGAGTGACACCTAAACGTGTGCCTGAGTTGTTTGCTATGCAGCTTACGGTATTGAGATGCTACAAACTTCAAGTCCTCCGCGATGAATGCAAATGCTTCAACCTCAGAGATGGCTTCAACTGTGCGAGTGGATGAAGGGAGGACAACACCTGGACGAGGGTCGAGAGCCCAGGTGAGCAGTTCTTCACCACAGAAGTCACCTGGGCCAATGCGGCATGAATTAAAGAATCCAGAGCGGCCACCATCAGTGGTGTAAGAATCTAAGTGGCCTCGGACAATGAAAAGCATCTCATTAACAGGATCACCCTCTCGAACAAGACAGGTGCCTGGTGTACATAGATGAGGCTTCAGTCTTTCACATATGGCATCTAGCATCCTATCATCCATCAGATCAAAGAGTGGTACCTGTTTCACATTTATAATAATTATATCTCGGTTAGGATAGGATGACTAGATATCTTTATCATGTAACTAGAATTTTGTAATGAGAGCTGCACCTCAATCATTTTAAAACATGTAACTAGAGAAGTCAATAAGGCTTGCTGAAGTGTTGGCTAATTTTAATGATTCATGGATATATGGCTATCTAGTTCAGGTTAATTCCTAACCTAAAGCTCTGTATATACAAGAAGAGTGAAACTTACTTGTCGAACTAGATCAAGGCAGAGATGGCGCTTAATGTCTCGCCGAAGATCCATGGGGAGGCCCTTTAGTATTGCTCCCTCGTCAACTCCTCGGGTTGCAACCCATCTATATTGGTCATACTTTCGCACGCACTGTTTCAGTTCATGTGGAAGCTGTCTGTGACTCATCCATTCTTCAATATCCGTTCTCCTAATCCTCCACTCTTCCAGCCGCACAGCAGTAGATTGGAGGTATGTCTATCAACAAGGAAAAGGTACAAAATATCATTTCTTGTTACAGAGACTGCATACACAAGCACTAATAGACATTAAAAATTAATAATGGCCAATCTTAGTTGAAAATCCATGGCAGAAGTGATTGAAAAATACAGTTTCTTTAGATGGAGGGTTAACAACATGCATATTCATATTTATTTACACACAAGATGAGCATGTAATGGTTTACTAAATAAAGCCATTTTATGATTTTGGAGGGATACAAAAATAAAACAGATGCCAATTTTACTTCCAATAATAACTTACTTGCATATTCCCAATAAGCAGTCCAAAAAGCACAAGTCCTAGAATTGCAATGATGATGGCGAAAACTATTTCGCAAATGTAAGTGCTTGTCAAGAGATTCTGTCCTAGAGAGCTGCAAAATTTTGAAGAAATTTGGTTAGTTTCTAATACATATGACTCATATGATTAGGAGTTACTTAGAATTACTGGTCGCAAAGAATAAAACAAGATTGAAGTGGCATTTTGAAGATCATACAGATATCAATTCTTTACATGTAGTGTTAACATAATAAACAATTTTTTTTTTTTTCTTAAATGTGTCTAAGACAGTTCTACTGATTAACATGTTTTCAATATTGCATAGTTAATGTGTTAAATAAAAAGGATAACCAAAATTGGAGGGATCTATCAACCTATGCTACATTGCAACAGTGACTCACCTCAGATTCCTCAAACCCCACCAAAGACAATAGAAGTACTTGTTGAGGAAGCTGGCAGCTGTCACTTTGAAAGTCAGTGCATCAGCATGAATGCCAAAGTTGAAGAAGTTTCCGTTTGGATCACATAGACCTGAGATATTGCTTGATTTAAACCAAGCAACTCTAGCAGAGTTATCCATGAGGCGGCAGTCAAAAAAACCCAAATAGCAATGCAGGTGTTGAGAACTGCATACTTTTCTCCAACACTCTTCTTGCCGCTCAACTGAGAAGAGGTACCAGCAGGCCCCTAAAACCTTTACAAGAGTGGTTAAATGGAGTCAGAATTATATTATGCTTGAAGATAATTGACTAGAGCAAATATAATGAGTAATGCTCATCTACCAGTGATCTTGTTTATGTTCAAACTATGCAACCTTGAAATAATAACTTAACAGACAGAAGGCATCACAAGTTTCTGTCTCCTAAACGAGTTATAGTCATAACTTACATGGCTGGCTAACATATAGAGCATCAAATTATAAGCAGCTCCAGCCCATGCCGTTTTCAACAAAACCCCAGAAGCCTTGATGATTTGAGATGACAGTGGAAAGATGAGAAACAGCCTCAGGAGATACTGAAAAATGATGATTAAGCGAATAACATTTTTCGTGTTGACCATCGATGCAGCCCTCAAATGAGGGATTACAGCCCAAACCAACAGCTGAAATTCGAAAAGATATATTCTAAATTATGTCAAAGGAAATTGTAAGACATCTGTAGGTACAATATTACAACCAAATTTATAATCTAGTAAGCATACAGGCATGGTCATGCATAAACTAAACAAAGAAAAAGAAATAGGAAATGCAATAGTTGGTTTCATCAAGATCACCTTATAAATCCTAACTCAAGAGTAAACCAAAAATAATATTGTTTCTAGGAACTTTAATGGATAAATCTAGTACTCCAGAGTGTCCGTTTCTCTTCTGCCAACTTTACTTAATGCCCCATTTGGTTGCCAAGAAACATAAGAATTGATAACACACATACGTAACAATTAACTGCAGGTTGGAATTGATGTAATATTTATAAGATTATAAGATTTCAAGTTCACTTCTTTAGTTGGTCAAATGAAGCATACAATAGATTCAAATGTGAATAGCTTATTTTGCTTAATTTGGAAAGAAAACTGTCCAATAATCACAACTCCCAAGAATAGATCCTAGAATCAACAAAGGGAAGTTTAAAGGGAGAGTCAGATAGTGAGCTGCATACCTGTGGAAGGGGTTGGGCAGCTACTACGTCAAGCCAAAAATCCTTGCGAAGGTACCTTGAAGAAATTTTTGAAGGGTCAATAACCAGTTCTCCTCTCCCAAATACACGAGAGGAAGGAGCAACATAAGCTGTTCGAAATCGAACATAGATCTGAACAAAGTAAAATGCATCAACTATCGAACGAATGATTGTGAGAGCGATTTCAAGGGGTATAGAAACCTCAATGCACATTCCCTCCTTAGAACTTGGCAAATAAAAAAATAGAGGGTCAATAAAAAGAGAAACCAAACAAGCTACTAAGAAAATCTTGTTCCATTTGTTAATGACAGGTCCTCTAGGATCCAAAATCATCTTCTCTACAGCATCATAATCCTCAGAGAAGACTCTGGAAAGTGCTTTTTCACGAAAGTTCTTGCCTACTCCATCCTTCTCAACCTTCTTGGAGCGCAGCTCAGGTCCTGCTTTAGTGCATTTATCGGTAAATTTTAACATATAACCCCTTTTAGGTGATGTAGACTCTGCCATCTCAGGATCATCTGGGAATCTGAAATTTATGTAACAAAAAATTTCAGTGAAGTTGTATATGCTATAACTTGGAAAACATATAAATTTGACAGCAAGCTTTTTCATTATGTTACTTTAACATACCAACAAATAAATTGTAGAACAATCAGTTAGACATGGTCCTAAATTGCAAAGTCATGAAACTAATTAAATCAGTATGTGGGCAGACCTTATGCATTTCGATCTACTACCAGCCATGGCGCGCGAAGAACACAAGTTCTGTGACTTCAGTCAGTGGATTTGATCTGCCATGATGAAGTAGTATCTGTATTAGGGCATTTATCAAGGGAAAGCAAATGGATGCGCCAAAACTAAATTACACAAGAACATAAAAGAAATTAAACACCATTTTGTGAAGCTTAAACCTCTCTGCCACCCTTTCTAGTTAAAAAGTGCAAGTAACAAATTAAATGACTTCACCGCGCTAATAACTAATAAAGTTGCTCAGAAAATTCAAAGAAACCCGTGATTTCATTTCATTTCAAACAAAGAATAATGCCATTAATCCAAAGGAAAACAGAGAGAAACAAGAATCATCAAGTAAAAAGACAAGACTTAACGAGCTACATATATTTAATTAGAGAATTACTAACAATCATATTCTTCCTCTTCCTCAGCTTCTAATGTCTGAAACCTTAGAAGCTCATGAAGTTTAAAAACTTTGTTGACAGAAACGCTCTCATATGAAGACAAAACGAGGCATATGGGATCAAAAACCAGTTCACATTCTCCTGTTTCTGTTTCATGAACTTTTCCCACTTTTTCGAAATGAAAAAGGCCAAGAACATATCAAGTCAGAATTGAAGTAAACATTTGACAAAATAAAGAAAAATAAAAACTTGAACGTGTTAACCAAAAGTCAGCATATCTGGATGATTATTATAATAATTCATGGAATCTAAGAGGAGAGTTAAATTGGATTATAATCAGACTCCAGCTAAGAGGAGGACAAGACAAAAGTGAGTGTCTAAATAAGTAAATATAATCAAGTCTTAACTATTTTGGAAGGAACATGACCAGTACTTTATTGACACGTGGAAAGACTTTTATTTTGGTGGGTCTGGATTTAAAAGCATTCTTGCCAACTCAGTGAATCAAAGTTGGAAAAGCGAAGGACGAGGGTGGGTCAGCCACTCTTGACTTGAGGCTCAAGGCTACGAATGGCGGCAGGTGACACCTTCTTGTTACTGCCTTACTGGTACAACATCCACCGCCAGTTTGTGGGATAAATTTTGCCGGTGGAATCTGGTATTTTGATTATAACTAAAATATTTTAATTTGAAACGATCTTACGTGTAATAAAGAGTAAAATGATATTTTATAAGTTCTTGAATTCTAATTTTCAAAGGTAATAAAGGTGATCACCGAGAGATTTATTTGATTATCAACTTTAAGGCTTATAGGATTAATTGAGGAGTAATGCTATATTTACATCACTTTTTTATACCATTTTCATTACATCATGATGTGGCAGATGTCATAACTACACAAATTCTATTATAATATTAAAAATTCAAAATAATTAAAAATTTATATAGTTGTGAAATATGTCACATCATGATGTAATGAATATGGTGTAAAAAAGTGGTATAAACGTAGTATTACTCTTAATTGAGATACGTATAAGTAGGATGAGTAATACTACGTTTACACCACTTTTTTACATCATATTCATTACATCATGGTGTGGCATATACAACAACCACATAAATTTTTAATTATTTTAAATTTTTAATATTATAATAGAATTTGTGTGGTTGTGACATATGTCACATAATGATGTAATGAAAATGATATAAAGAAGTGGTGTAAATGTAGCATTACTTAAGTAGGAATTAGCGCAAGCTCCTCAATCTCAACTCCCACTCCCATCCCTGGATTGTGGGGATGGAGTCACTCCCGTCCCGATGAACAGGGTTTTGTGGGGAGATTCCTCCACTGGGATTTATCCTTGCCTCCCCAAGCAGGGAATTATCCTGATTTTCCTCCCATAAGAACAAATGATGATCCTAATAGGGGTGTTCAAAAGCGGTTAACCGCTTTCTTGAACCAAACCGATTTTTCGATTCAAGAATTTTCCTAAACCAAAACTAAACCAGTTTTTCGATTAACCGGTTTTGAACCAGTTTTCTCCCTTTTATTGGATAAAATTTTTTTTTTTAATTTATCCTAAATTAAATTGTAAACATCAACAATACATATCCAAATAAAAATTAAACATTCATACATATCAATTGATCACAACTAACAATACATTAAAAATTGATACAAATAAAAGTCCGAAATTAAACAAAAATAAAAGTCCATAATAAAACGTCTATAATAAAACAACAAAATAACTAAATAAGTTATAACGGAAAACAACAAAAGAAATTGTGTAAATTTAGGGATTAAGATTTTTTTTTTTTTTATATATATATATATAAGTAAACCGTTTCACAAAATCGGTTTCGGTTAACCGATTTTCATTTTTACCCGAACCAAAAACCGAATCTAAAATCCGGTTTTTTGAATTCTTTGAACTGTAACCGAATTATTTTTTCGATTAACCAGTTTTTCGGTTCGGTTTCGTTTTTGCATTTTTTTGAACACCTTTACTAAAAATTTTAATATAATCAAATTGAACTAATTTTTATGTCATTTTGTTTCATGATTGTGTTTTTTTTTTTTTTTTTTTTTTTTTTTTGGCTGTTGCTATAATTAGCATTTTATCCACTATAATCAAGGCTCATTTTTATATGCAGATTTTTTTTATGAATTGAATATTAATCAAGTATCTTAGTGTATCATCCTAACTTTTTGGCATATTCTACCAAATTTCTTACCATAAATCAATTGGATGTAGGCTTAGGCTTAATTAATTATTTTTTCATAGAATTAATATAATTATATTCAATCTTAACATAACTTGTTAGATAAATTGATTAATTATTCAATTGTATGGAGGCTGAGGCTTAATTAGCCATATTAATTAATTAATTTAATTTTCATAAAAAATTAATATAACTATACTCAATCTTAATATAATTTACTAGATAAATTAATTAATTATTCAATTGTATACAAGCTTAAGTTTAGTTAGCCTTGTTAATTGATTAATTTTTCATAGAATTAATATAACTATATTCAATCTTAACATAATTTACTAGGTAAATGGATTAATTAATTCATAAAGCACTATCTCCACTACAACTAATTAAATTAGCCCATTTGTGAAAGGGACAAATCTCATTATCCCAAGTTTCCAACATTGATTAAATTTAACAGCATAATTAATTGATCAATTAGTTAATTAAAATGATAATTGAATTTGTATAATTTATAAGTTGTTAACTAGTTGTGTAAATCTATATTGGTTTTGTAATAATCTAATCTAATTTATTTTTGGGGTATGTATTAATATTTTGTTAAATTCACAAAATAATAATACATATATTTAATTATTAGACTCCCTCATTTAAATTATTTTTTCTATTAATTTAATACAAATATTATAAAGTATTATAAAAATAAATATCATAAATGTGGATACATTACTTAAAACCATGATTCTTAAATCATGAGATCCTAACTTTATATACAATCTCATAAAGAGAAAAAAACATAAAATTTTTAATAAAAGAACAATATGCGGTGCGGGGCGAGGTGGGTCTCCACAGGGGCAGGATTGACGGGGCGGGCCGAGGATTGAACAATTCCCTCCCCTGGCCCATCCTCGGGGTTGGGGAATTTTCAGTGGACCATCCCCGACACCATCCCCGGCTTTTGGGGGATTCTCAATCCCATTTAGGGCAGATCCCCATCAGGTCAAGAGAAACGCCCATCCCTACTCGGCAAGCTACCTGATCACCCCTATTCGCAATATATATATATATAGATATTATATATATATATATATATATATATATATATATAATATAAAGTTCTTTTATAACGTTCGACGTGGCAACTCGTCATTGATTACTCACAAATAGACAAGCAGACCTATTTTGCGAGCTGATCAATGATGAGTGTCACCTCAGGAGTTGTGAGAAAATGTTAAAGATTGTGTTGTAGACTAGCATTACTCAATTAAATATCCCTGTAATACACCAACCAATTTATTGATGGTTGTACAAGTAACTGCACAATGCTATTTAGGCAGCAACGAACGATATTGCATGCAACTGTCGTGACAGTGGTAGTGGTAGTAAAACATTTTTAATAATGTTTACTTACAACTGAGTTATACAACTAGACCAAAAAAAAGGATAAAGTAATCATTTATGTGAATTTGTGCAATTTTGTTTAGGTGATGACTCAATTGTAAGTAAAACATTATTGAAAAGCTTTTGTGTAGTTAAATTTGGAGTAATTTTGAAATCACCCTCTGATTATCAAAATTTATTAGGTAATGTTAAATTTTGGATATCACACAGCAGATCATTTGTGAGGTTTGAAAAATGAGTTAAAGAGCATCTCCAACACTAATGTTTTATTTCAACATACAATATAATTTCTATAAATTAATAACTTTGGAACCATATAAATTCTATTAATTAAAAGAGATATTAATTAATCAATAAATTAATAATTTATTGATTTATACAGTATATTTACGACAAACATACATTTAATCAACTAAAATTCATTGCATTTTACCAATCTAATCAATTGAATATGAATTAATCCACTAAATATACATTAAAGCATTAATTTAAGTTCATCATACTTATATACTTAATTAAATAATGTTCATTGTATATAATAAATTTATTATACTTATATACTTAATTAAATAATATTCATTGTATATAATTGCATTAATTTAATTAAATAATGTTTAGAAGAACTTGTTGTTAACATTTCTTAAAATCCTGCTACTGATGAGGTTGAGGATGATTTATAACTAGACATGGGGCCCGTACGTTGCGTAGATATGTTTATTCAATGTTTTTGAAATAGATTGTCATCAAATTCATTCTAACAAAATAAACTGATTAGATTAAGACATAATAATTGTTAAATTATACAAATTTTAAAGTAAATATAAAATGTATATATATACAAGGTTGTGTTAAGATAAAATTAATAATTGTATATGTATAATCATTAATATCAATTATAAGTAGATGTTATTAAATCATTCATCCAACTTGAGAAGATCATCTGAATATTATATAGTTTAATTATATTTTCAGGGTCATCACCTTGTACAATTGATATTATTTTTGCAGATATGTCTTTGATATTCAATGTCAGTATTTTGTAGTGAATCGTGTATGATATCTAATATCACCTTAATATTATCAAGATCAACTATTTAAACTTAAAATTTATATTGACCTTCCGCAATTTCTTTAACTTATATTCATTTTCAAGTTGCGTTACGTAGGTATATTTATTATATTTTTTTACATTATTATTGGTTTTTTTGTGTTTTAAATATACATTTTCCATATTGAAGTTCATTTTATATTGAATTGATAATTAAAAAATCAATAAATAAAATATCCACAAATTGAATTCAAAGTCTATATCATTATGGTTCTTATCAAATATGTCATCATTTGACATCTGTAAATAAAGTTTAAAACTTTGTCAAGAAAAGCAAAAAAATTTGCAGGATATCCCACTTGGTATTATTGATAAGTCTATAAATCAATTAGAGAAAGAGAAACCTTGTTGAAAAATATGAACTTTTAAGCAAGAGACTTGTAGAGCCAAAGGAAAAAACAGATTTTGATTGTTAAGAAGAGAAATTAATTATTTTTATTATTATTATTTTAGAAATAAAAAAAAATTAAGAATGTTGAGAAGAGAACTCACATAGAAAGCAACAACAACTCCAACAGTATAATCTGAAGGTAACTTAATTGAAGCATTAAAGAAGCCATGAAGATAGAGGTCTTGTGACATAAATCCATTTGCTGCAAATGGATTTGACCACCACCTATAGCAAAATGATGATAGCATCTTAAAGAAAGACGATAATTGTAAAACCCACAAATCAAACAACAAAATCAATCCAAAAATCAACAAAAAGAGATAGAACAAATACAATTAAAACTACCTACCCATATTTGTTTTCCTTTATCATCACTAAAATTGAATTTGCTTAATGTGTGTGATGATAAAATAAATGGTTCAGTAGCAGGGCTACAGTTATAAAAATTAAGCATATAATATACCAAATAAACCATATCTGTCTAGTTTCTAAATATTCAAACCTTTAATAAATTGGAGTTTTATTGAGCAAGTTATGGTCAATTTACTACTGACTGTTCAGTGAAAACCAAAATGTGTGTGATGATTAAAAGAATGGTTCAGCAGTGGGGCTACAGTTTCCAAATTAAGCATGTAATTATTATTAACGCCTTGTCTATATAGTTTTCAAAGATTTAAACTGCTCATCAATTGGATTTGTTTTTAGCAAGTTATGGCTAATTTACTACTGACTGTTCAGTGGAAATCGAGAAACATGGGAAACCAAAATATGTGTGATAATAAAACGAATGGTTCGGCAGTGGGGCTACAGTTATCCAAATTAGGCGTATAATATATCATATTAAAGCCCTGTCTATCTAGCTTCTAAACATTTAATTCTCTCATCAATTGAATTTTTATTGAGCAAGTTATAGTCAATTTACTACTAATTATTTAGTAGAAACCGAAATGCGTGTGATGATAAAATGAATGGTTTACTTAACCCAAATTTAAGGGATTATCATATTAAGACTGATAAGAAATATTTCAAATAACACTTATTAATTGGAAAACGGAATCAACCAAAATTAATTCATTTAACATATATACTCGCAAACAGGACATAAATTATTAATCATTCATATAACAAATTAAAATACACGAATGTTTTTACAGAAAACATAATCAACACAAATGAATGGTTTCTACTAATATAGATATGCAATAACACTACGGACACCGAAATATTTGCACCGAATTTTTGTATCGGCCGACGTGGACGCGTTCTCCCATTTCTTTATAATTTTTTTCTAGTGAATGGCCGTCCATCAAATTTGGACGGCCGTTCACTCACATGGACGCCCGTCCATGTTATATGGACAGACGTCCATATGCGAGGGACGGCCGTTAATATAATATGGATGCCCGTCCCTATTAAAATAAAATAAAAAAATTTGTAAAAGTTTAGGGACAGCAGTCCATCCATTATGGACGGCGCCGTCCATTAATTTTGGATGGCCGTCCACAAATATGGACGGGCGTCCATATGCGAGGGACGGCCGTCCATATAATATGGACGCCCGTCCCTATTAAAATAAAATAAAAAAATTTGTAAAAGCTTAGGGACAGCCGTCCATCCATTATGGACGGCCGTCCATTAATTTTTTACGGGCGTCCACAAATAATGGACGCCCGTCCTTCACCCAAATATGAAAAAAAAAAATTCTATTATGGACGAGCCAAAAGTAATTCGTAAATAAAAATTATTTTAATTAATTTTTAACACTGGACGGCCGTCCCTAACTTGTGGACGGCCGTCCATTCATTGTGGACGGGTGTAAGGGACGGTCGTCCAACCCTTATGGACGACCGTCCATAATGTTATTAAAATTAAAAAAAAAAAAAACATTTTCGCGTTTTAATAATAAATTGTTTTTTGTTTACATTAGCTTCTCCAATACGCTTCTCCAATAACAAGCGCTAAAATTCTCCGAGCGAAAGAAAACCAGCGCCAAAATTCGTCGTCCGCTTCTGCTTCATCGTTGCCGTCTGTTCTTTGTCTCAGTGTTGCGTCTGCATTCCTCAGCCATTTCTTCCGCAACAAACGTTTTCTCCTCATTTTCCAGCTACCGTGTGAATAACGAAAGCTATCATCTGTTCATTTCATCAAACCATAGCCATTTTTTACAGTCGAAAGAGAGGTCCATTTTTTACAGGAAAGGGAGATTACAGAGATTTGTGCAAAGAGAGATTAGAGAGATTTGTGCAGGTTAATAAACGATTTTTATATAATTTATAAATTTATTTAGTTTTTTACCGTGAACATTTTTATATAACTTATCCATTTATTTAGTTTTGTATTATATTTTGGATTGAATATATGTTACAATAGAAAAACACTGATACAGAAAATTTGTTGCTGATTGTTATGAATCAGATTTCGTGAACGTGAACACTAGTATTGGATTTGCATTAAATTACAGAATATGGAAGAGTCCAGTTTGGCTCAGAATATGGAAGAGTCCAGTTTGCCTCAGAATATGGGAAGAGTACAGTTACCTCATTTCAATGATATTGAGGTAAATTTATTGTGTCGTATTGGTATTTATTTTGATGTGTTGTATTAGTACATTCTAATTTGTATTATAAAAACTATTAAATCAGGAAAATGAATGTGTAGAATTAGTAGATATGGGATATGCAGAGGAAGAAGTAGAGCTCATATTGGAATGGTGTTTGATTCAGTTGTGTGTCTGGTGAAGTATTACAAATGGTATGGTAACAAATAGGATTTGAAGCAATGATACGTACGTCAAAGAAAGGCGAAGATGGAGAGATGAGATATGTGACAGTGGCAGTTCTTGTTCTGGAAAGGAGAGATGTAAGTCCAGAAAATACCTTGAAAAAAAAAAAACCTGTTGCCAAAACAGATTGTAAGAGTCGGATTAGTGCAGCTTGAATGGTGAATGCAAATGGGAAATTAATCAGTTGTATTTGAACAAACCATGATCTTACAAGTCCGACAAAAGAAGATATTCAAGGTAACCGAACGATACAACCTTATGTGAAAAGACGACTTGAATTTAATGATGTGGCTGGGATTAGACCGTAATTTTCAGTCATGTTCAGTTGAGGCAGGAGGTGTAGGGAATTAGTTTCTAGAAAAAGATTGTAGGAAACTACATTGAAAAAGTGAAAAAGTTACGACTTGGAGTTGGAGATGCTTCGCCGCGGTACTTAAGTATTTTAGGAAAATGCAAAAGGAGAATTCAAATTTTCGGTACATGATTGATGTAGATGAAGAGAGTCGATACAGAATGTGTTATGGGTTGATGCAGATGTAGGCGTGCATATAAAGAATTCAGTGATGTATTACCTTCGACACAACGTATCTGACGAACAAGTATGACATGCTATTTGCTGCTTTGTGGGGGTTGATCATCATGGACATTCAATGTTGTACATTGTGGGTTAATTTCTCATGAGGACACTGAGACATTTGGATGGCTATTTCGTTCTTGGCTTGAATCATGGATGTCGCTCCTAATGGAATAATCACTAATCAAGATAAGTCATGCAAAATGCAATTGAGATTGGTTTCCCTGGTACACAGACATAGGTGGTGTTGGGCATATATGAAGAAAATGCCTGAAAAGTTAAGAGAGTATAGGAATATGAAACTATCAAGTTTAAGTTTCAAAATGTTGTGTATGATTCCTTTACGCGTGAAGAGTTCAAAGAGCAGTGGAACCAATTTGTGTGGCACAACCTTCACGATAATGCATGGTTATGTGGATTGTACAAAGAAAGAGTACGATGGGTGCTGCATTTTTAAAGATACTTTCTGGGCAGGTATGTCTACTACCCAACGTAGTGAAAGTATGCATGCATTTTTGATGGGTATGTCAATTCCAAAACCACTTTGAAACAATTTGTGAAAAAATGATAATGCATTGCGAGCTAAAGTGGAAAAGGAAATGGAGACTGATTTTAGATCTTTTAAATCTGGATACCATGCATAACTAATACCCCATTGAGAAACAATTTCAAAGTGCATACACAACTGCAAAGTTTAAAGAGCTTCAAGATGAGATTGCCGGGAAGATTTATTGTGAGTTATCTTTTCTGAAAAATGTGATTCATGCGAGGAGTTTCAGTTTGGGAAGTTTTTGGGTTTAGAGATAATAGTCGTCATGTTCCTCATGTGTATACTTTGATGAAAGTTCGTGTGATATTCGTTGTACTTGTCATTTGTTTGAGTTTAGGGGGATTTTATACAGACATGTATTATGGTGGTGATTCATAAAGGGTTTCACCATTCCAGAAAAATACATTTTACGGCGTTGGAGGAAGAATGTGAACAGATGTCATACGAAAATTAAGGTCAGTTATAATAGGTGGAGCACCAACATGAAGGACAACGTTTTGATAAGTTGTCTAATTTAATGCTGACAGTAGCGGATCTGGCATCAAACAATGAGGAAGATTATAATATGATGACAGAGTTTATGATTGACAGAGGAAACAGTTGGAGCAAAAGGAAAGTGAGGGAGGGCTTGGACAACAGTGAACATCTCTTCTAGAAGAGGTTTGACTAGTCAACATGGGGACAGTCCTCTAAAGAGGGGAATACCCTAATCATTAGTCCACAGGCAGCTGTAGCAAAGGTCGTCCTCCATGTAGAAGAAAGCAGTCAAAGATTGAAGAAATTGTATGTAGGGTTAAAAAGAAAAATTACAGAAACAAAGAATTGGTATGACTTATACATTATTTCAGTAATTTTTTGAAACATTATTACTTATTTGAAGTTTATAATAATATCGACTTGATTATTAATGGTTATGATGTTTTTAGGAAAAGGATCATCGGTACAGCGACAACAGGAACACGTTTTTCATGTACTCCGTGGCCGATGCGGAAAATCAAGGGTTGTCAAATGATGTTGTTAGTACAAAGTATGTGTATATATCTTGTATAATTGTAATTGCCTTAAGTTTCTATACGGGTGCTAAATGTGGTTGTTAAACAATGACAGATGTCCACTGGTCCGATTCCAAATCTCGCAGGACAAGTAGTTTCTATATGGACGGAGTTTGTAAATGATGAACATGTCTCGTTGGGAGAGTTTGATATTTTGCCAAGTTGAAGAATATAGAATTGTATTTGGTAGAAATTTTTCATGCTTTGGTTAATTTCTACCGAATGCAGTGAGTTATATGCTTATACAGTTGTTTATTTTTTGTATTTTTGCATTGATTGTGTAGGATAGTGAATTCATGATAATGACTTTATGTATAGGCATTTTGGACTGCATTCTTTTCAGATGTGAATTTTATGTCTTTGGGTATGTCTAGTATTACATATACATATACATTGAAAAGAGGTGTAGACATATGTATAAACAAAAGACAAATCTATTTATAAACAAAAGACAACTTTATTTTAAACAAACTACATCTTTATTAACAACATCCGCTCAAATCAATCTTATAAACAAAAGAAAATTCTTCATCATGGTGCAGGGGGTGGAGGTTGATAGAGGATGAGGAGGCTGTTGAGAAGTTCTTCATCATGTTGAAAATCTCTGTCATGCGGTCTCCAATGATGTCAACTATTTCTTCAATTCTTGATGCAAACGTGTTGAAATCACTTTGCAGTTCTTGCATTTGCCTCTCAGTACGTGAAAAATGCTCTTCTGAAACTTTCCATCCGCTTAAATCTGCTTCTATTTCCTGTAAAGTATGAGAAACATATCTTCTACATTCTCAGATGGTCCAGGTTCAGTACCCGTTTTCTTCTTTTGCGCACATAGACTTATCCTTCAGTAACCCCTCTGGAATACTGACACCTTCTTGAACCATTGACTCCCTTGATTTCACCCTAATAAGATACCATTGTCCTGCCCCTTCTTTTTAATCAAACCCATTCATTCAATGTCACATCCCCCAACACATTAGTTGTAGAGAAACATAATTATTTGTTGCATCATCAAGGGTGATCTCAATATTCAACTTCTCACATATTAACGTCACCAGCACCCCCAATATATTTCTCCTTTCTCTGCAGGGATTCTCCAAAATTCTTAATCAATAACTTGCTGAATAACTTGCCTCCTTGCTACTGCTGCTTCCCATGAACAATAACCTAAACGTTACATTTCCATTTGTCTCTTTCTACCATTAAATGTGAAAGGCAAGTATCTGTGAAATACTCTCATAGCCGGATTCTGTAACTTTGTAGATTACACCTATGGATGGTAAGTCCCTATTCTGAAAACATCAATCCAAGCTGTGTTGGAATCCCAGTTTCTAGGTTCGTTTTCCAAACTTCACAATCAAATCCATACCAGGTTGCTAAATCTGCGGTGTCACTACAAAGGTTCTGATTCTTAATTTAAAGAACATTGTATACGCCCTAAAACTCATCATGTCTGTCTCTAGAACTTCCAAACTACCAAAAAACTCATATATAAATGCCTATATCCATCATATCTCAACTGACTAAACGTCCATTTCAAATGATTAACCAACCATTGATTTCATCACCTAAACCTAAACTTGTTAGAAGTCCTAAATCCAAACTTCTCCAAGGCAAATATCTTTTTCGACCAGTCCTCGTTGTTTTTTATGTCGCCCGTCTCGAAATTGAAGTGCAGATGAGGATGTGCTTCCTGAGGAATGGTTGTATTTGCCCTCACCATTTTCTGCTTTCTTCTAAACCTGTATACATAAAAAAATCGTCATCATAATTTGCCAAGACACATAGCCAAATTAAGCCTGTTGTTCAAATAAAATCCATGTGGATGAATGCCAGAAAGCTTACTACTGGAAATGAAAAGTATTGTTCAATAAAAGTCGTAAAAAATATGGACAGCATTCTAAAAAAATGTTTTTTGGTTCTCTGAACAGGTTATCTGAAAAACTACAACTGGGATGAATCTTAAATATTAAACAATCACAAAACCAGTTTGCTTCCGAATTATCCATTTTATTAGCTCCGACAGTTATTTTGTGGGCAAATAGATAAGGATTGAATATAGTATATTCCTCATTTTACAATTTGGCTACTGATTTTTTTGTTAGTTGAATAGTACCTTAAGAGATGTCAAACCACAGCTCAAAAGTGGGCTACCAACATTTCCACTTGCTAAAATAAACAATAGAGCAATGAATAAATTCAAACAGTAGATAGGTGTAGATGATTTTTATTATGTAGATATTCTTTCATATCTCTTTGCTTTTTTATTCCCATTATATTAGTGGCAGCCAGAATTATTGAAGTCAGAAGAAAAAAATAGTCATCAAGGGTATAACACTAAATTAAATTAATTTAATATCCCTCTCTGGTATAATGGAATTGAAGGTGAAAAGAGAATGAACATTTAAGGCTTCTACTTTATTTGCAACTTTCTACCGTACATTTATCTTCTTCTTCTTCTGGTATTAGATGAAAAAGTATAAGTTTAACAAAGAAAGTAGAAGAAAATCAACAAGTCCAAAAATTTAGAAGGTATACGATTCTTCTTCAAGCACAGAACTTGTTCAATTTGTCAGCGCGGCCAGAATATTCATATTCAACATGCATGCAGTTCAAACTTGAAGATTAAAATCGATTTACTGTTTAAAGACTTCTTCCATGAAAATAGTGTAACTTCTAAGCACTATAGTAAAACCGTGGCCAATATTTATTTTTCTTGCCATAAATAGAAAGGGTTGATTGAAGCAGCCGAGCGAAAAGGGTGATTTCATTTTAGTAGTAAGTGATTTAAAAGTAAGATTTATAAAGGGTAGATGGGTAGAGTGACTTGGAAAGGGTTGAAGAAGGAAATGAAGGATCTACCAATTCAACTGGTACAGGGCTGAGTGTGGGTGACTGCTGAGACTTCTGAGGGATTTGATTCAAGTTCCATGCTTACCCGAGCAGATCATGAGCTGTGTAGTACGGGAAATACAAGGGGATGCAATGCGCATTTTTGAGGAACAAAAACAAAAGGGATCCCTATAACAAATCGACCTACATGAATTTAATGGATGGACTAATCAAAAAGCAAAAAAGCATTTCAAAAGCTGACGATAGTAGCTAATCTCTCTGGCATCAAATGAGAGCAGTTTGACATAGATTTAGCTGCTATTGAACAGAAAAGGTAAGTTTTTTTTTTCCAGAAGTTTTGTTTATTTACTAAAGATCCTGCCAGCTTGCAATTCCCCTTTTGGTGATGCTGTTTGTGGCATTTCATGTATTTATATTTTTTGATATTTGGATTATGATGGAGGTAGATGCATTGTTTGAATGCTGGTACACCTTGTATAGTACGTGCCATAGTGAAGTGGGCAAGAAATGAATGTGGGCTACAACTATCTTACTGATTATATTTCATAGCAAGGAAATGAGAAATCAACAACATCAAGCACGGATACTGGAAGTCATGGCTTGTTTCCATATCGTGTATTCTTATCCTTGTTTTCGACACAAATTTGTATAAATTGTGCCTAAAATCAATTTATACATAGCCTAAATCAATTTTCTTTCACGGGGTTCACACAAAACAGCATGTAAAATAAACTACATTTATCTTTATCAATGGCAGAACACTTCTATTCATCAATCACACAAACCAGTCCCACCAAATTGACTGGATTTTTATCTCATCAACTCAACTCCATTCAACACATTCATCCAACCAAAAAAAAAAAAAAATCAAAAAAAAACTTGAAAAAGGAAAGTTTTAATTACCAAGACGAAGAACAAGTGCAGACAGGAGTCCAGAAGAAAAACACGTGAAGACGAAGAAGACGCAGTAACGCAGTGGAAGACGAAGAAGATGGTAATGGCTGCCTGGGTGTTAAAAATTTTAAACTTCCCAATGTTTAACTAAAACGCGAATTTTTTTTTTTTTTTTTTTAATTTTAATAACATTATGGAAGGGCGTCCAAAAGTAATGGGACGCCGTCCATTAAGTAGGACGGCGTCCATACTTAATGGACAGGCGTCCATTCGTAGGACGCTCGTCCACAATGAATGGGCCGTCCACAAGTTAGGGATGGCCGTCCAGTGTTAAAATTAATTAAAATAATTATTTACGAATTACTTTTGGCCGCCATAATGGAAATTTTTTTTTTTTCATATTTGGGTGAAGGACGGCGTCCATTATTTGGGACGCCCGTCCAAATTAATGGACGGCCGTCCATAATGGATGGACGGCCGTCCCTAAGCTTTTACAAATTTTTTTATTTTATTTTAATAGGGACGGGCGTCCATATTATATGGACGGTCGTCCCTCGCATATGGACGCCCGTCCATATTTGTGGACGCCCGTCCAAAATTAATGGACGGCCGTCCATAATGGATGGACGGCCGTCCCTAAACTTTTACAAATTTTTTTATTTTATTTTAATAGGGACAGGCGTCCATATTATATGAACGGCCGTCCCTCGCATATGGACGCCCGTCCATATAACATGGACGGGCGTCCAGGTGAGTGAACGGCCGTCCAAATTTGATGGACAGTCATTCACTAGAAAAAAATTATAAAGAAATGGGAGAATGCATTCCACGTCGGCCGGTACAAAAATTCGGTGCAAATATTTCGGTGTCCGTAGTGTTATTGTATAGATATAACACATACTCACAGTTCAGCTGACAATAGGATCATCCTCAATTTGATCTTAGTAAACTACATGAACATTTCCTTGAAAACAAACATAATGAAATTTAATCGATCTTCACATTAAGATTGTTAAGGAACAATTATTCATTCGTATAACAACTGTTACCTAAAAACGAAATCAACATAAGTTAATTAATTTTCATATTAAAATTGTTAAGGAATACACTTACCGTTCAGCAGGACTAACACAATTAATCATTTAAATAGATTGACCAAACAAAAACAATCATTCAATCAAATAATAATCGTTAAAATAGTTAGGAGATGTACTTACGATTTCATACTAAAATAGTTAGAAGATATACTTACAGTTCAGAACGACGAATCAAAATAACAACTCATTTAACAATGTCAATCGGACATTCTGCCTTTATTCCATGCCAATTCATGAATCTTTGACCTGTAAACAACAACAAAAACATAAATAAATAAAAAATCATCAATTAACAAAATCATGAAGAACAGACGTATGATTGACACAAACTAACATGACCTATAAACAATTAACAAAAGACTAGACGTATTGTTGACACCAACTAATAAATTGCGATAGTATACAACTAGAGGTGGACATTTGGGACTGGGTCCAAAAACCCAGTCCCAAAACCCGGTCCTAGGACTGGTCCTTAAGATGACCGGTCCTAGGAGGCTTGGTTCCAAAACGGAACCAGGCCTAAGAAGGAGGGCCCGTGCCCTCCACTGGGCCCTCCTCCAGTCCCAGGCCTGGGCCCAAATTTTTTTTATTTTTTCAATTTAGTCCACTGTAAAATTACATAAAACCCCCTATAAAATTTAAAATAAACATAAATTATAAGGGTTAAAATAAAATTTTATAAAATTTATTAAAAAAAAAATAAAAAAAATCTGCTAACCGTTGGCTGCTGCCAATGATTATAATTTTTCAAATTCTCATTCAATCTCTATTTATATTTATAATTTATTCATATTATTTATATCTATTATTCAATTTTTTTCTATTTTTCAATATAATCATAATTTTATATTATTATTTATTTTCTTTTCATTTTAATTATTTATTATTTTATTATAAATTTATAATGGCTTCCCCAAATGAGTTTTACGCTCCATCCACCGAAGAAATGGAAGGGTTCAATCCATTTTCACCATTTCCTCCAGAGGAAGCAGCTGTAATTCCACAACCACATTCAGTCAGAACGAGGTGTAGCCAAACACATGCGAGCTGTGAGTCAACGGGCAAGGGCATAGCCAAACCCCCCCAACCGTCAAAGAGGGTCGTGTCCGATGTATGGCGACACTTCACCAAATCAAAACGGCCAAGCCAAATGGGGAAGGGGAAGAATCGTGTGGGATATGTAATTTCTATGGAACCATTATTGGCGCTGAGAAGAGGACTTCGACGATGTGACGACACGTGGAGAAGAAGCACCTCCAAATAATGCAGCTATTGGATACATCTTCAAGTGGATCAGGTAGACAAATTCAAACTCAACTTAATTTTAATCCACAATCCTGAACTCTTTCAACATGGCAATACAATGCACATGTTGCACGAGAGGAAATAACAAGATTCATAGTTGCTACGGACTCTCCCATTTGTTTATCTGAAAATCCTTATTTTATTCACATGATTAAAACTGCATTTTGTCCAGCGTATACCCCTGTTAGTAGAAGTACAAGTAGAAGAGATATACTAAAACTTTATAACAAAATAAATAATAGACTTAAAAACGAATTTTCAAAATTTTAGGAATATATCTATTGTACTTACATCAGACATATGGGCTTATAGATCAAAAACCGATTTTTTAACTGTCACAGTACATTTCTTAGATCATAATTGGGGTTTACAACAAAAATTGATGGGTTTTAAACCATTATATGAAAAACATAGTGCTGAAACTATTTATCTTACAATTCTTGAAGTTTTGCAAGAATATTTATTAACTGATAGAGTTATAGCGCTAACGCTAGATAATACAGCTGCTAATACCTCGGCAATCTCTTTATTTGAAAAGAGATTGGATCCGCGTGGTGAAGGCAAATTTTTTCACCAGAGATGTGCTTGCCACATCATCAATTTGATAGTTAAAGCAGGTTTAGATGTTATACATTCGAAAATGGAGAGGGTGCGCACGGTTATCGGATTTATCGGGCGGCGGTAGCAATAAAAGATGGTAGCAGTACGTCAAATATTGTAAGCAAGAGGACCCACCAGTTCGACCTTTGAAGTTATGTACGGACATCCCTATCCGTTAGAACTCCACCTACTTGATGTTGGAAAAGGCTTTGCCAACCACGAAACAAATTACAGATTTTGTCAACTGGAAGCACTATCCAGAGGAAGTTGTTAACTATGATGATTGGGCGGTTTGTGAACTTTTTTATCAATTTCTTCAAATTTTTTATGATGCTACTAATACATTAAGTGGTATTTATTATCCGACTACTAATTTAGTGTTAGATATTTTACTTCAAATTGCTAAAACTTTTGCTCAATATAGATATAATAATGATTTAAGGGAAATTGTTTTATAGATGGAAGAAAAATATGAGAGATATTGGTTAGATATTCCATTCTTATATGGATTAGGCCTTGTTCTAGATCCTAGGTTTAAATTACACATAGTTAACTGTATAATTACTAAGATAGGTCAGCATTTAGGACATGATTATAGTCTTATTTGACTAACTTTAAACAAAAATTGGATAGACTTTTTTCTTTATTGAGAACAGGTACAATGGAAGTGAAAGTAGAAGTGGAACGTTCAGGAGAGAGGATCCAAACCTTAATGCAGCCCTCCGTCAAGGATTGAGCAAGTAGACGTATGTGGAACGTGGCGGAAGTAGCAGCTCCAGCTCATACATACATGGACCAAATGAGCTGAATCGCTACCTACAAATGGACTTGTCCTTTATAATGATGAAGGAGCAACATGATATGGATATTCTACAGTGGTGGAACAAACATGAAAGTCGATTCCCCATTGTAGCCCAAATGGCACGTGACATTTTATCTGTGCCGGTTTCTTCTATTGCATCCGAGTCAACATTTTCAACGAGTGGTCAGATTTTTGAAGACAGAAGATGTTCTTTAACCGATGAGATGATTGAAGTAATAACGTGTTTACGGGATTGGACTCAGCAGAAAGAAGACTACAACAACACCCTGAAGATCCCGAACTACTCGAATTCTTTAGGAATACAGATTTGAATGATGTAAATATTGTTGACGATGAAAATAAATAATTTAATAAAAAAAATTATTTAATTGTTTATTTGTGAAGCGTGAATGTGTGAAATGTAAATTTATGTTAAAAATTAAAATTAACTATTATTTTATTTATTATTTTATTATTTTTTAAAATTAATTAAATTTTTAGAAACTTACTAATCTACCCCTGAAAAATTCTAAAAACCCCCTATAAAATTTCATTTCGCCCCTAAAATATAAAAAAACAGAAGGGGGGGGGGGGAAGAAATTATCGAGGCCCATAGGACCGGTCCTGGTCCTCATATTTCTCATGGGCCTGGGACCGGTCCCAGACCCATGGGACCAGTCCCAAACCGGCCCAGGCTTGGGCCTGCTTGGGATTGATCCTTAACCAGCTCTATACACAACATACACCCCTTTTATAATCTCTTATTTAGACCTTTCGAATGTCAATACAATTAAATATGAACTGAATACGAAGAAAGGTTTGCAATGTCAATACAATGCACTTATATAATTATTAATAGCAATCCTAGACAGATGTCATTAAACTACAATTATTAATAGCAATTCAATACATCTGTATACTTGTTATTAATGCGCATCCAACGCATCAAAATAGTTACAGCTTTGAAATGTTAATGCAATGCACCTATATTATTATTATTGGAATATCAATGTAGTGTATTAATATCTCATTAAATCATACATCCAACTTTGGAATACCAATGCAACAATTAATATTGTCTACATTATCACCAATAAAATTCAACCACATGGCAATCACAAATTCAAGGTGTCATTATGGTTAGACCTTTGGAATGATAATGCAATACACCTATATAATTAGTATTATTATTAATTATTAATATAATTTTTATTAATTATTAATTATTAATACAAATCCAACATGTCAAGATGAAGCAATAAATATAAACTCAATGTGTCAAGATGAAGTAATTTGATTGAGCTCATTAAACCACAAATCCTAGTTGTCAATCCAATGTGTCAAAACAGTATAATTCTAGAGTTTTTAAGATGTGTCACGTGTCGATCAACCAAGATGGGTATATATTCAATATATTATTAATATATAGATATAAGAGAGAGAGAGAGAGAGAGAGAGAGAGGAGAGAGAGAGATAGAGAGAGAGAGGAGAGAGAGAGAGAGAGAGAGAGAGGAGAGAGAGAGAGAGGGAGGAAGGGATTTTTTTATTGCAATTTGAGAATTCAATCCCAACCTTGTAGATCAATGAGAAATTTAAAGATGAATCCAAAGATTTAAATTTCAGAAAAAACAAGTAAATTAGATAACACATAAATCAAATAACATACATATATATATATAGAGAGAGAGAGAGAGAGAGAGAGAGAGAGAGAGAGAGAGAGAGAGAGATTTTTTATTGCAATTTGAGAATTCAATCCCAGAACTTCTAGATGCAATGAGAAAAATTAAAGATGAGATTCAACAAGATTTAAATTTCAAGAAAAAACAAGTAAAAATAGAGTAATATTTTAATAAAATATCATAGCCAATTACCAAAATTATTCATTTATGATATGAATAAGACCACAGTGTTACATAAGGTTTTCCAAAAAAAAAGTATTATTTTATTAAAATTATTAATTTAACCTATTAACTCAAGTGAGAGTTGAGACCTTAAGAAATTATTATATAATAGGAGGCATTTGGATCATATAATGTTTTATTATAGAGGGATATTATATTAACGGAATAAAAAATCACCTTGAAGATTACTAGGAATGTTTAAAAAATGTGTTTGATTGATTCGAAGAAATTGGTGAATAATATGTTTGATTAGGAGGATAAATGAGTTAGTATGTTATATAGATTACTAAATTGTCCTCCTTTTTAAATATTAATACAATAGTATTTTTTATTATTATTTTTTGAATAATTTCTTTTAACCCCTTACTTTTCAGATTTAACAAAAACACCCTAGACCCCAAAAACTTTTTAAACTTAACAAAAACACCCCTACCCACCCCAAGTCATTGCCGACAGCCAACCACCACCGTTGGCGGCTGCCAACAATGCTACAGATCTAGCTGTGATGCCAACAATGCCATAGATCTGGCCATGGCCGTTTCACGGCTAAAGACGTGGCCGTGAAACGTCAGTCGTTTCTGACCATGGATCTGTGTCATATGCAGCCGGTCGTATGCCATTATAGCTGCTTTTGGCAGCCTTCGGCGGCGGTCCACGGTGGTTGGCGATGGTGGCTAGTTTTAGGTACAATGACATTTTTGTAAATAATGATAATAACAAGGGCAATGTTGTCCGAAAAATTTAAAAAAATGAGGATAAAAAGGTTTACATGAGTGAATTGGGTGTTTTGCAAATTTTAACAAATATAAGGTTAATTTGGACCAAATGCTCAACTGTTTAGGGGCAATATGGGAAACAAAATATATTACCCTAATTATTTAATATTAACCCGATCCAAACGACCCATAGAGGTTATTAATTTATAATGATTATACTATAGTATTTATATAAAATGACTCTAGTTCTCAATTTTATATGTGATAAATCCTACCGAATAGTGAAAAGTGTTTAGAAACTAAAATTATCAAATTACCATTCACCATATATTGATTATATTCAATTATTCATACACTATGAATTTTAATATCCAGTTATCCGCGAGGAAATTTTTCGACGAATATCTCCAAATTTAAAATAGGCCTCACAATCTCTGAACGCCTGAAGTTACTTTTTGAAATTAGTCCATTTGAATTTGATAAGAATAACAATAATTTGGTAGTATAAGAGATATGGAATTGAATCATTGATAATGCAAATGATATCATAGATTCATAAAGCCAGATGAGTATGAAATTATTCATTTAATTGGCAGCCTCCTTCTCAGGCAAACATGTAAACTCTAATTCAATTATGACTTCACAATGTGGTAGCTATAAAGATGTTGTCGTCGTCGTTCTCAGTCATCCCGCACCCTTTTTACAGCCAATCCAGACCAATTCTATGGTTATATGGTCACTGTTCTCAGGCTAGCTTGTTTTAATACATCCGTAATCACTTCAAGATTAGGATGGAAGATCAAAAAAACCAAATTGTGGTTTTTTCCCTTTTTTTTTGGGAATTCAGTATTAGCTTCGATTCTTGAAGAAAAAGTCTGGACTTAACTCTAAACCCAAACAAACGATTCAATTTTTAAACCGAGTGGTTCCCAGAAGCCTAATACAAAGAAAGAAAATTAAATGCACAGAATAGATCAGAATTTGACGGTGCCTAACCTGAACATAGAAATACAATTAGAATTAGGCAGTCTGATGCTGGATAAAACGTTTAGTTTTCTGCTTTTCACATCTATGCGATTAATACGATCATGTGGTTTGGAAACCAATATAAGCAATCCGTCTATAATATCCAAAGACTCCTAAATGACAAACCATTCAAAACATGCAGATGATTGAGAACTTACCTCTCAAAGAAACCCAGACAGAAAATGTATGGGGAAGTCAAACAAATTAAATAATTCATACACAAGCTCTATCAAATGATGTCAAACAGTGCGCTACATATCCAATTCTTATCTGAATCCTGGTATTCAAAACATACATCAAATCCTAACAGACATTTTTAGCTTCTGTTCATTTAGAGGCAGGTTTCAAACAGATCCAATTGCAGTATTTCAGTTGCAAATTGTGCAGGCAAAATCCTGGATGAAAAGCAAATCATTCAGCTCCCAATTTCCCAGGGCCCTGAACAGAGATTAGCAGACTTCACTAAGGCAACCAGGACATCCTGCACAAACAATCATCCCAACCAGTTTAATGATGACAATGAATTAATATTATCTATACGTAGCATTCAAGAAAGTTAACAAACACACACAGGTAATAATCGGTGATACATTCAATATAACCAAAAATCAGTTTCAGAACCCTACACAAAACTATTTTCTTCAGTTGACCCTTCACTGGAATAGAAAGAAACTCAAAATTGACGCCTTGGCCTAGATTCTGCCACAGACACTCGAATTGCTCTACCACCCAAATCCTGAAACAAATAAAGTGCATAAGTATAAAGGATCTCGTAGATATTTCTTTTTAATAGATAAAACACTAAACAGAATACATAAATCATTAAGGGAAAAGCAGCAATGAACTTACAACACCATCCAAGGACTCAATTGCATTGCCGACCTCTTCAGCGGAACTGTAAGTTACAAAGCCAAAACCCCTAGATCTACCACTCTCCCTGTCATACACCACCCTGGCTTCCACAACCTTTCCTTGCTCGCTAAACAAATTCTCAAGAGCTAAATCATCAACACCCCATGAAAGGTTACCGACATAAAGACGATTAACACCATCAGAAGGACCACCACCACCTCCTCCTCCTCCTCCTCCTCGGGGCCCTCTAGAAAAGGATTCTTCCCTTCTCGGAGGGGGAGGTCCAAAATTTACCCTCAAGGACCTGCCCTCAAGTTCCTGCAAATTGTCACAAATTATTGTTTTTAGTCACAATAATAGTAACACTCATATAAAACGAACTAAGCTTTCCAATGTCAGTGACTCAATTCAAAGAAAAAGGAAAAAATGGAACTTTGAGCACAAAATCTATTGACCTTCATATACTGTAATATAGATAATACAAGAAACTGAGAACAAGTATATAGTCTCCAGAAAAAGGAGCAGTCTTATAATGCTTTATCTCATTTTGACATTGAACAAGTAACCAAGCCAAGTTAAGTAAACGGGATGTCACCACTTACATAGCCATTGAACTGTTGAGCAGCTGCTTCAACTTCCTCGATTGTCGACATGGTCACAAATCCAAATCCTCTACTTCTCCCAGTAACCTTGTCATATATTACCTGTCAAAAGAAATAACTTCAGCACAACAAAGCAAATAAATAAATTGCACCCCTAAAAAAAACGCATAAAAAACTACAGCCATTAAGCCCCCTGTTTCTTTAACCCAAAATTAAAAAAAAAAAAAAAAAAAAAAAAAATCCTTTCTTAAAAAACGAGTCACCCAGATTTACACACTACAGTTACTCAAAACCGCAAAGAAAATACTTATATCTCTAAAATATGTTCTGAAACAAAAAGTTCAAGTCTTCCAATATTCTGTTTACCTTCACAACTCAGCTTCTTTCACTAACACTAATCTAACAAAGAATCGACCACAAACAAATCTAAAAGATTAAAAACCAAGATTACCTCAACCACCTCAACATTTCCAGCGGTTTCAAACAAGCCAGCAAGCTGGGCACTGTCAACGCTAAAAGGAAGATTACCCACAAAGAGTTTAAGGTCAGGGGAGAAACGGGACTCATCTCCTTCACTCAGAACCTCCTCTTCCTGGTCAAACTCAGAGGAAATAGCAACGTGCCTAACAAAACGAGATGGTTGGAAGGAGTGAACGAATGAAGAAGAAATCGAAATGGGTTTGGCGTGGAGCGTGAGAGATGAGGAAGAGAAGAAGGAGAGTGAAGTAGGTTTCGGGTTGTAAAGAGATAGGGTTTTGGGATTGAGAGATGGGAGAACGAGAGACGAAGCCGAAGTTGTAGACATTTTGGAAGAGATAAGGTTTTGGTTTTTTGAGATGAAATGAAAGGGTTCAAGCAGAGAAGGAGAGTTGGAGGCGCTAGATATTTATGCCAAGAGAGAACGAGTGTCAGGGAGATATTTTATCTTTTTGGTTTACCAAAATATCCTCATTCTTTGGGAAATACATTTTTACATAATTCAAATAAACAAATTTTCTATATAGTTTTTATAATTTAATGTAGGGCATTGTGATAATGACCATTTAATAATTACATCCAGTGATTTATTTAAAGTATAAATCTAGCCATAAAATCAATAATTTATCAATTGTAACCTAATAAAACAAATAAGTTAAATTATCATACAAAATTAGGATGAGTATTTATAATATAGTTTAAGAGTCTGATTAAAACATATTAGATCATATTATATTTGATAGTCTATTTATTTGATTATTTTTGTCTTTCTGATTTTTTATTCAGGACAATTAGGATAAATTAGTGATTTTATAACTAATTTGTTATTTAAATAAACACCTGACATTTTGGAATTAAAATTAGTAAAGTAAGTATATGTGAGAATATTGTTTAATTTAGGTGTGTCTTTTAGAATTTTGTGAATCTTTTTTTTTTTTTTTTTGAAAATATCAAAATGATTGGAAGATAAAAAAAATTAAGTTTAACATATTTATATGAAAATAATATTTTTTAAATGTGAAAATAAACGTGTTTAATATGATTGTTTAAAAACACAAAATAAGATAAACTTATCATTTTACCACTATAAAACTCTTATAAATTATTTGTTTCGCTTTCGATTTTTATGAAAAATATTGATTTGAGCGAAGATTTTTCTTTATTAAAGAGTGGAGAAAGACAAAAGTGAAAGAGGAAATTTGAATTTTATAAGGAATTTTCTCACTTTAGATTCAGATTCTCTATTTAGTGAAAATTTAAACAAAAAAAAAAGTTATGCTTATTTCTCAACGTTGAAAAAATGAGTCGTAAACAAAGGCCTTGATATATTTAAAAAAAAAAAAAAAAAAGTAAATGATAATCAAATCTTATATGATTAATATTATAAAGATTGAAAATGAAATACGGAGGAGGGGTAAAATGGTATTAAAAAAAAAGTTTATGAGGTTACCCGCCGCTTAGGTATGACTAGAGGAGGCAGCAGCAAGTTGCATAGAGTTTACAGATTTCGAGCCAGGCGACCTTTGATGAAAATGTGGTGAGTCGGGACCGTGCAATTTTGAAAGGTTAGGGGGCACGTTGGGGTTAGCCAAAAGAAAAAGAAACAACTGATAAGACGCCGCTTTAAGTTGGAGAAGATGAAAATGTGTCAGATATTTTGACTGACAAATGGATAAACCCTTGTGAACCAGGCAGGGCATACTGTTCAATTGTAATTTCAACAGGTTGGGATTTCTTTCCATGTGGGAACAATTCAAACACGCTCAACTTGAGATTTATGCAAATTACACCACCTAGAAGACACACGAACACTGGAAGCCTGACTTGGCTTTAGGTTCAAACATTTAACATTACAACAAGATATTGATTTTAAAAACAAATCATCATCTTCAAAGCTGCAAAATGGTATCAAAATATTCATGTTAAAACGGGTGTAGAAGCTATAACATAGAACTGGAACTTCAGGAATATGAAGCAAAACTTTCATGTGGTATAATAAGGCAATTAATGCGGTGCAGAACAAATGACATTGTATTTTCCACAAGTTATTCTGTCAAGATGGAGCTCTCGAATCATTCTCAAACTAAAATTTCAAGCAAAAGTTTCCACTTAAAAAACTACCATAGAGTAGAAAGGGGGATAAAGGCAAAAAATAGCTGGGAACTGCAGATTGTTCTTCCCCTTCTTGCTCCCATGGGCGTTCTCCTCCCCCTTATCATTCTAGAGAGTATATCTGTTGCTTTGTGTTCCTTCCTGATTAGGCTAGCAATCAAATCTCACACATCTCAATCAGGGCTCCTCCTTTCGCAGTATTTTACCAATAAAGAATATGCCTTGAGAGTCTCCCTGCTTAAGAGAGCATCCAACACCTTTCATAGCTTGAAAAGTCTACAATGCAGTCTCTCCCAAACAAAAATCCAACAACTTCAGAGCAGCGATGGTCTTCCCTTTCTCAGACAGAACAGATAGAAGACTATCAAAATTGGGTGCACAACCACTGTGCATCAGTAGATCATGCGTCCAAGGGCTTCCTCAACATGACCTTCATGAAAAGAGCTTCCAAGACCTTGGCGAACAATCCATGTTCTCCTTCACACCCTTCTCTACCATGTCTTCATGACTCGGCTTGCAGTTTGAACCCTCCATCTTCAAACAGACTCTCCATGACAGATCTGAATGTGATGAAGCCGGAAGATGCCCATCTTCAATCATACTATCCAAAGCTGTTTTAGCATCAGCTGGCTCACCTTTCCTCAGGTAGCTCTAATGAGCAACTGTAAGATTGCATCTCTAGGCACCTCTCTCCTACGCATGATCTTAAAAATTTCAAAAGCAGAATCTGGATTCCTTCTTTGGAATGCCACATATCAAATTATTAAAGGACTGGGATCAAGGCACCTGTTTCATCAACTGCCTGAAAAAAATTTCAGCTTTTCCTGTCTGTCATTGTGGCACAAATGCTGAACATCGCGATTATAAGCGCTGGCCTCCACATGCACAGAATTTTGTGGCCTCAAGATGTTTCCTTCTCAACTAGCTTATCCAACAACTAATTGCCTGATCAACATCTCAGCTTTGAGAAGTACTCAATTAAGACACCATAATGTCCAGCCTCTGGGGAATGTCAAACGTATCATTGCCTTAAGCACATTTGCTGCCGCATCCAAGTCCCCAGATGACATTGACTAGTCAACAGCTTCAAAAGATCGAATTATCCTTTGGGCAATATATCTCTCCACCATCCCTTCAACATATTCTGGCTTCAGCCAATTTCCCTGCATACACAAACCTGGCACAAAAACTGTATATGTCACAGTTAGGCTTAATATCAAACGACTTCATTTCCTCAAACATTCAACGCATCATCAGCTCGCTCAACTGCAAACATACCCCTATCATAGTAATAACTAATAACTGAGGCACAATATCTTTCCCTTCATCTCCACAAACAACTTTTCTGCTCGTCCATCTTCTTAAACCGATTATACCCATTAATCATTGTATTGTAAGTAACCACATCGCGCGAAATCCTTATCCTCATATCCTCATAAAACCTTATGGCAGTCTCAAGTCTCAAACTCAAAAAGAACCCCCACAGCAAAATATAAAGTTGCCTAGTCGGCTCTATTCCTTCACCCAGCATCTTATTAAAATACCTTTTCGCCATCATATATCGGCCACGCCTCAGATTACTTTAAACAAAACATCAAAGATTTAACAGTCCTCTCCAAGCCAGTTCCTTCATTTTGTCAAAAATTTTAACCGATCTTGAAAAATCCCCTTTTTACCATAACTATCAACAATTTACAAACATATTGTCCCATTCAACGCCTTTTTCGGCATATCCAACAATATACACCTGGCATGATTCACTTTGAAGTGCCCTAAAATTTCAATAATTTTCAAATGGGTTCGCGGTCATGGTTAAACAACCGGCCCGCTCAACCCACCTGAAGAACTGGAGCGCATGCTCCGAGTTCTTCGCACGATGAAGAACATTATAAACAAGTTGTGATCGAATTCGGGTACTAAGTCCGGATCGAGTTCTGCACCCGGTGTCCAGGCCCGGTTCGCCATCATTCTACAAATTATATCCTCTATTTTTTCTGAGTTTCGTTGCCTACCTCTTGGGATTCTCTGAAATGGGTCTGCTCCATTTTCGTTTCTTTTCGTGGTTGAACTGGATCCGAGTTCGGAGGTGGATTTCTGGGGTTTGGCTCGGTGGAGCAAAGAAACGAGGGAAATGAGAGAGAGAGAATAGGCTTCCGATTCTGAGCGCGTTGGGATAAAAATACACCCTAGGTTTTAGCTTTAAGGGTTTGAGATGGAGATGGGTGCCATTGATGAGAGTATTAAAAGGGGAATTTGAAATGGATTTTGTTGATTGGATTTTTTTTTGTTGGAATATGATTTACATTCAAAGAGTAGGAAGAGTGTGCGAGTGATACTTGCAGAGTAGGGTTTATGCAGTTAATTCGGTTTGGGTCCAAAACTCAGTTCTGTCGGTCGGTTGAACTTGAATTTTTACTGGGCCGAACTAAACCGAAGACCATGTTGAGCCCGAGCCCAACTCAACCAAGCCAAACCCTAACGGTCCTGACCTATGGAGTTTAGATTCATATCAACAATGACTACACAGAACATGTGATTTAGTCAAGGGAAGTGATTTTTAGCTCCATTATTTTTGCTTTAGCCCCCATCTCTCAGTTTCAAGTAGATTATCATTGTATAAAAGAAATTTACCGTCCAATTTCACTTCAAGTTTATATACAATTATAAAAAAAAAAAAAGTAATTTATAAATGAGAATTAATAATAAAGTATGAGACTAAATCAATAATATTATTATCATACAATTATGGATTAATTGAGGTAGCGTAAGCTATCTCGAATACTAAAAAAAAATTAAAAAAAAAAATGTAATGAACCTTTCAGAAACAAGTGTATATGATACCGAGATTTGGTTAAATGCTGCATGTAACCTTTCAGAGTACCAAGTGTTAAGTCAATAAGTTCCATGCTATAAGTTTTATCTCTAGGTTGTGAAAACGTTAATCACACATACCTAAGCCTACGGTCGGGTGCAGTGTAGGTCAACCACAATACAAAAATTTCAACTCACCCCTTTCGAATACTGTGTTTTGTCAACATTTGCTTATGTTTGAATCACATAATCATTTATTATTTTGCAATTGGAAAAATGTAAATCCGAGCTGAGGTGATGAACAATCCAAAACCCAGTATTTACAGCGTAAAGCTTATGTTGAACAACTCATTACAGATACAAAATTGTTCAAGTCCGCATTCCTTCAGGGGAACTCTCCCTGCAAACTATTTTACATGGTTTCTTGTTATAGACATAAGCAACTGAAAGGATAATATATAGTTAGGATTCCCTGAATTGTTTTCTAAATAGGATAGAATTAGTCTAATTTATTCTTGTGTATATTCAAGTTAGCGTTTTGTCCAAAGGTCAACCAGAAGCTCAACACATTTTATAAAAATATTCCCATTAAATACTTACAAATTCAGTGTAACTGACATTGTAGTAGCATCAGATGTGATAATTAGCAAAAGTTAGTGATTAATTTAAGCACACAGATTGATGAAGATGAAGAGGAAGACGGTCAACCATTATCCAGATACTGTAACAAGTATAGATGGCCCCTTTAATCGTCCCCCACTAACTTCAGTCTAAAGTCAACATCTGGGTGCATATAAATTTAAATATGTTTCGATGGTTAAAAATATAAGTAACTTTCATCAAAATCTCTTTATTTACTTCATTAATTCGGAAGCTCTTGACTCCAAACTTTCTGCAACTTTTGTCCATTTTTGCATCATCATTTACCTTCTCCTTCAAAAACAAGAGAACGCTGGCAGCACCAGAGTTTTCTAAATTATCCGAGGTGTCCCCCATTTTTGTGCATCAAACAGCTGACAACAACCATGAATACATTTTTTTAAAGAGATTTATTATACAAGCATTAATACTAGTTGGGCTGGCATCTTCAATGCACAAGAAACTGATATCAGTTATTATATATGTTGAAAATAATGTCATCAAACACTGAAAAAATGAATAATCAACTATGAGATAGTTTATTATTCTGATATTGAAAATTAATTTTAATGTCAAGAAAGATATGTTGACTTGTGTACTATAGAATCTCAGAAATCAAATACTGATGGAAGAACTTCATTTTAATAATTTTTAAGACTTAGAGATATAGTTTAGGGAGTAATACTACACATACATCATTTTCATACAACATTTCTCATACAACATTATGTGGCAAGATATGATTGGTTAATTTAAAGTTAAAATTAAACTTTCACCAAATCACATCTTGCTACATAATGTTGTATAAGAAATGTTGTATGGGAATGATATATGTGTAGTATTATTCATAGTTTAGAAGCTCATCTAACCTGTAATGTCATCTGCAAAGAGATTAGTTTCAACGGTATGGTTATGTCAGGATTCAACTGTCTCAAATTCTAGTTGTTTTCATTTGTCTCAGAGTCCTTCATATTTGTCAATTTTATGAACTTGATAACCTAATCAAACAAATAGTAAAAAAATCCATTGCTGAGTTGATCACAAGCAACTCAAAAAAACACTACACAATTGGTGTATCAGGACTAACTTTTTCCAAGTTTCATGAACTGTAGGAAGAAGAGTCAAGATTTCCCAGATTCAGACTCTTAAATTGTGTTGAATTCATGTGAAACTTGCTAATATAATCCGCAAAAATATAGGCTCTAATTTACTTCTTGTAATACCACATATTGCCTCCAAGAGAAATGAACTCAACCCTTATGAATAAATTGGTAGAAATACAGTAAAATTCCAGATTTTGCATGCTAGCAGCAATATATTATCATTTTAAACTGTGTAGATGAAAAAATCTACCGCTACGAAAAGAGGGACTGATCCCGTGAGGTTGAGGCCACTAGTGATCTACTGCACCTGCACACGTGAGAAAACAAGCGTGAAGCAGACGGAAAACACCGGGGTGGTGTTTGCCGTAGGCACTCCGATGCTCAAGTCAGCAAGGCTGAGTGAGACTAGTTTAGTGAGGGTAGGGGAGAGGAAAGGTTACGGGAAGTCTAGTCAGGGACTGTGACTACGATTGTAATGCGAAGTTCTCAAGTGGGAACTCCAGGGTCTGAAGGTGTAATGTCTTCGTGCTTTGTGAGAGGGTTGGCCTCCGTTTAAATAGTGACTATATGGTCTTCGAATCCTGGTGGGACTGGGAGTCCTTGTACTGGTAGTTCTCTCAAAGGGTGTAACCTTTGGCTCCCTTATCTCAGCAGGAATGGGAGTTCGAACGTGCCTAGGATACAGACCTTGGAGGAATTGGGACAGTAATTGACTTCCTTAGCAGAGTTAAAGAGTAGTGTAGTTCGTAGGCGACTATGGGCTCTGAGTTGACTATAAGCCCAGAAGGTGTTCTAAGATTAGGAGGCCTAGGTCCAGATGGTGAGGAGCTGGGAAAGCATACCAAATGGGTCTCATCTGCAGAACTCTGATTTGGGCCCCATCAGAATTGGGCCTGAGCTGTCATCTTTGTTAAAGGTGTTTCCGTCTTTGGGGCTATTTGGGCCGAGGACTTTTTTTGGCCCTAACAGTTTGCCCCCCACTTTATGAGTTAAGGAATGCTTAGCTTAGAGAGTAGGCATTGCTTGGAGGTGTATCTAGTCGGCCTTTGCGGTCGACTTGTTGAACATATGATCATGTCAGTTATCAGTGAGACCTTCGGTACGCCAGATCGGGCAGATGGAGGCGAGACGTGGTCATGAATGCACTCGGTGCCCTTAACTTAGTGGGAATGTGAAGTTGACCCGTAAAGGTGTCGTCAGTCGATGTATGGAGCTGAGCAAGTGGGTGTATGAGTGAGCTATCTCGTGAAGTTGTCTTCCATCGGTATGTCAGACCGAGTGGGTGGATGAGCGAGTTATCTCATGAAGGTGACTCCGATCGGTGTGTCAGACCGAGTGGGTGGATGAGCGAGTCATCTCGTGAAGGTGACTCGCCCGACGCGTCAGACCGAATGGTAGGTAAGCTAGCTACCTCACAAAGGTGTCCTCAGTTGGTGCTTCCAGCCGAGCGGATTACATTAGGCCCAACGTGGCTGTGGCGCCTTGGGCGGATTGGTAGAATTCGAGCGAATGGACGTATGCATGTTTATACTCCATTCACGACCGGATTGTCCGTCCGTGATGATCGAATAGCTTGGTACCCTTCATCTTTGCCGGTGCTTGTTTTGAGGCTAAAAGTGGGGTTAACAATTACAAGCTGGCCGCTCGGTTGGGAGGAACTCCTAAATGGGTAAAGTATCAAAATGCATCGGCTCTGCTGCGGATAATTGTTATGCTTGAACATGCCAGCTTAGTCGGGTAGGCCGTGCGATCCAGCGTGGCATCTACACGGGATCGCGATTTCCTAGCTTGTGTGGATCCCCTCCACGTGTGCGATGGTGATTTTTTCTTCATTTTGGGCGGGAAAACGAAGGGCCATGTGTCTCACACGTGTAATGTCTCCGTGCTTTGTGAGAAGGTTGACCTCCGTTTAAATAGTGACTGTATGGTCTTTGAATCCTAGTGGGACTAGGAGTCCTTGTACTGGTAATCCTCTCAAAGGGTGTAACGTTTGGCTCCCTTATCTCAATAGAAATGGGAGGCCGAACGTGCCTAGGATACGGACCTTAGAGGAATTGGGATAGTAATTGACTTCCTTAGCAGAGTTCAAGTAGTAGCGTAGTTCATAGGCGACTGTGGGCTCCAAGTTGACCGTAAGCCCAGAAGGTGTTCCAAGATCAGGAGGCCTAGATCCAGATGGTGAGGAGCTGGGAAAGCATACCGAATGGATCTCATCTGCAGAACTCTGATTTGGGCCCCATCGGAATTGAGTCTGAGCTTTCATTTTTGTTAGAAGTGTTTCTGTTTTTGGGACTATTTGGGTCGAGGATATTTTTTGGCCCTAACAAACTAACATATAGGTAAAAGCCAACAACAAGAGCATCTTCAAATCATATGGGCTTAATCAACTAAAGTTGACATCAAATTTGCCCAAGAAATAGTAAGAAGTGTCAGCTTTTGGCCCCAA
>NW_022195331.1:0-1040 GCF_008641045.1 Pistacia vera | reverse complement strand
TTCATCATCTATATGGTAATTTAAGAACTTGCCACACCATATATTTAAGACTCAAACATAGACGCACTTGAGATATATAATATTATTCCAGCAAAAAATCGTAATGGGCCAAAATTCGTATGGGTCAAAATTATAATGGGCCTCACTAAGTCCAAACATAAAACATCTATTGCATGGCCTAAGGCCGATTGGGTTTATGCTAAGGTTCACACCACGAGTCGGCCTATTGCACAAACTAGACTACACACAAGTTGGACCATCCAATTACTAAGGCCTTGCTCCAAATTGGGCCTGTCGTTATCCCACTTGGGCTCAGGCCCATCGGCCCGTGGTCTCTTCAAAGGGCTCAGAGTTCCATTCAAATCCAAATTCATCTACAGATGTTACCTTCATCCTAATCCGTCCAAGGGTTTCATTTACATCCTAATTTATCTAAGATCTTAAATCTTACTTGAATTAGGACTCTTACTCGCAAGTAAATCATGACTTTTCTATTTACTCAAACTTCGCTATTATGAACCCAAAGTTCTACTAGGATTCAAGCTCCTAGACTCACTATATAAACAAGAAATGACCTTTACTTGCTCCTAAAGTTCTTGCTCCTAGGAACCATTGTCACCTTCGCCGTAATTTTAGTCTTCGACAAGACTCCGATACCCTTTCCTCCTTTAGCCCTTACTAAATTGTCTTTTAAAGCCTCGCTGACTTGAGCGTTACAGTGCCTACGACAGACACTACACATGTATCTCCCGTGAGCTTTGCGCTTACTTTTTTGTGTGTGCAGGTCCAACAGATCATTAATAGTCTCAACCTCACAGGATTAGTCTGTTCCGTAACCATAGATTTTTACCATCTACACTTAGACACTTGAAATATATAATAGGTATACATTTTTTTCTAAGTACAAACTGTCCTTTAAATGCACTAGACTGACCCGGTAACCATTTTTTTTATGAAAAAAAGTTCCAATAATTTTTTTATTTTAACATTTACTAACAATAATAAACACAATGCCAATAAACAGATTAATTATCTTAGAT
>NW_022195330.1:0-7823 GCF_008641045.1 Pistacia vera | reverse complement strand
AATCCTTTGTCGATCCATCATAGTCTCGATACACTTCTCAATGTAGCCAATCACTACCGCATTGATAGCTCTAAATAAAACTACGTTGGGCTAGTGTCAAACTACACCAATTGGTGCACAAGGCACTCTGGTGATCTCAAGTCTAAGGATGGCATGCACCACCATCAGTTAGAGGATTTATTCCATAGACACTAGCGTTACCATCCATATGGAATCCTCTGGTGGGTCTGTCCAATGAACTTGCCTCTAGCAAACACCCATGCGTTGTACCAGGTTGTCAGCAAACAACCTTGATAAGTGAGATTAGTCACTGCCTTTCGACAGGGTCGTTCAACACCATGATAGCCTTACCGTATTATCTATGTCTTTGGTTAGAATAATACTGGGGCTACGGACGTTTCTAGAATGGCCACCATATGGGATCATGGGGTTCTCACTATCAACATTTGAAACATTTGATACCCTTGTCATGATTCTACCATCCTATGGACATATATCATTACATATACGATATAGAAGAATATGTCTTTTATTGATAAATAAACATTTATTACAGAGTCAATTTTACAATAATTGATTGGCTCTAGGGCACCTACTCTAACACACATGGCATGAAATTAAAACAAATAGGGTGGAATTAGTACTTTTAAAGCTCTACAACCCTTTGTAGCTTTGATTGGAGATGAAAGATCTTCAAAATTGATGAAGAATCCTCAAAGCGTGTCCACTACAAGATGGAGAAGAGAGAAAAACATTTTTGGCTTTTTGGGTGAGAATAGATAATGCAAAAATTAGGTTAAATTGGATTGTAAGTGCATATTTATACTTGGACCTTTTTTTTGCAATTTAAAATTGTTATTAACTCCTTATTCAATATTCTTTCCAAGTCCTTGGAACAATTTAATTTTAAAATGAGTCCTTGATCTAAACAAATTTATGATCAACGCAAACCGTTTAACTTAATCCCATTTTATATACATATATTGGCCCAATATTAAATCCAATCTAATAAATATATATATTGGCCCATTATTGAATCCAATCCAATAAATATATAAATATATCAACCCATTATTGAATCTAATCTAATAAATATATATTAGCCCATTATTGAATCAAATTCAATAATGACCATATTACCCTTGATAAGTGCTAGCTTTCCATGAGTAATCATTTCTCACCAATACATTAATTTGGATGCACACATTTATGTCTAAACATCATTAACCTTTAAAAATATGTATTACCCTCTCTTCTCATGTAAGGAAACGATCAAGTCATGGCAGCGGAAAACAAAAATTATTTACAATGTGGATCGTTCCTTAGAACCAAGATCAGGGTACAAATTTACAGTTTATACATTATATTAGAATCTGCATAAAAAAATCAGTTTAGAGTTAAGAAATCATAAGCACGTTTGGAGGCTCCTCCAACTTGTCTCTGAACGGGTTTCGCTACTGATCCAAGGGTAGGATCGAACCAGCGGTAGTCCATATGAAGATAACCCTAAGGAGCTAAAGATGGATTTGCTAGATCCTCTTTAGCCTTAAGAACCAAGAACAAAATCAATAATATTTTGATTCAACACAAAAGCAATCTAGGGTGGCAAGAGAGAAAAGGGGACTGGTATTTTTAATCTTAATGATTGAATGAAATGTTATATCATTTCACAAAAATTCTGCACTTATATACTACACACAATGCCATATTCTCTCATGGAATAAGCTTGGGCACCAACCCAAACAACCCCTATGTCCAAACAGCCCCATTTAGATATTTTAATTATTATTATTATTATTTNTCGATTAATTTTAATTTGTTGATGATCTGCAATATTGGTATAATGGGTGATGGATTTTTGTTGAAATCAGTGTGTATGATTGATTGCAAAATTCGTTTAGTGTGTATATGGTTACTGTATGAACAGATCCGGAGCTACAGATCTGTGTACACTCGTCGCAGCGATATAACCCATCGCCGCAGCGAGCGTTATTCACGCTCACACTGGTGACGAAACTAGTGCTCTCCGCGTCGATATAAATCATCGTCACGACGATCGTCCTTTGGATGAGCGTTGTACAAAACAGCGCTCGCTACGGCTATCATCCTTAGAGCATGGACGTCAACATAACCAACGCATGCCGCGACGATCTAACTTATCGCCATAGCGAGCGCACTTCCGATTGCATAGCGGCTAAAATGTAAAGTTTCAAAACTTTTGGACCAAATGTAGATTGCAGATCTACAAATTGTCAGGGGGTAAATATAATTAACCCACAAATTTCAAAAATTGATTGTTTTTGAAATGTATGCTTTGTACTTGTTTGTATATTGCATGGTGCCCGGTACATGAGCCTTAGACCTAAGGGTGAATGTTTTAAAAAAAATTTCGAGTATGTATGGTTGTATAATTTATTAAATAGGGCATGTGTGTCCTGCCTTTCTCCTCTTCTCAATGCACATTCTCTTCTCATCTCATTCCCCTCGAATGTAAATCGAGGTTTCTAAATTTATTGATGTAAAGATTTTTTTATAATTATTTTTATTGTAAATTTAGAATGATGCTTTTGTAATGTACTTAAAGACGGAGCAAAGGACGAGGCAACCATACTTGAAGACTCAAGATATTTATTATAGGACCCCTAGGTAACCCACCGATTCCTTTAGGCTCGAGGAAATCGGTTTTAGTTGGGCCATGTACCGACACGTTTTAATATTGTGTTTAGAATGCATGCTAAGGTTGAATGTTGAATAACATACCAAATAATGCCATTCTAACAAAGATAATAATCCAGTGAGACATTAAATAACAAACCCTCAATTAAAGTATATTAAGTCACGTAAGCCTTCCATCACCATGGTTTTAATCAAACCACTGTTCGTCGAAACCTTGTTCGCCAAAGCAAAGAGTACACTTCTACCAGTGGGAGGTTAAAATGCATTGGAGTTTTCCTTAATGGTGATAGGTCGACTTAAAATGACGGTTTTGCTTGTTTGCCAAATCGAAGGTTGATAAACACGTTATAGGCATAGTAGAGCAGTACACATACTGTGTGTACATGGTGCATGTAGTATCCACTCTACTGATACTGAGAATCACACTTGAGGACAGTGGTTGGAGCCATTGGATTGTGTGATTGGCTTGTTTACTTTTTCACATTTGAGGTTGATAGTAGGAGCTATCAACTGGTGTGGATTAAGTTTGTTGGCCTACCTAATCAACTCATTTTGGCTTGTTCTCCAAAGTGAAGGTTCGAAATGGGCCAGATGGGATCTCAATCCACTAGGAAAGTCAACGGGCTTTCCCGAGTTAATAGTGAGGGCTATTGACTTGAGTAAAATAGTGTGAGCATCGTTTAATAAAAGACCTATTAAATAATAATGAACTTTATAATGACTTTATTTTTCTGCAATTGTAGATTCACCAAAATGAGCATTATGAACCTGCGACCGATAATCGAGAAAGAAAATAGGTTGGATGGATCCAATTTCTCAGACTGGTATCGTAATCTTCGGATTATACTCAAGTCAGAAAAGAAATTGTATATCCTTGAAAAGCCATACATGGCTGAGCCTGATCCTGATGCCACTCAGGAAGTAAAGGATACTTATCAAAAGTTCCTTGATGATGCTGATAGCGTTCAATGCTTGATGTTAGCATCGATGACACCTATGCTGCAAAAGCAGCATGAGAATATGGATGCTTCTTCNAAAGACGAAAATGCCCTTCTTATAAATTGGTTCTTAAATTATCTTCTATGTGTGTGACCCGTAGGCTCCTTATCATACCAATAGTGTGTAGTATCGCGATTAACACCAATTAATCGTCTCACTATACATAGACCAAGATTGGCCCCTAGCAAGGCATCATGGTCACCCGATAGATTCAGATTCAGTGAAGCAGCTACCTGTCAACGATATGGTTACCGTACAATCAAATCCTTTCATCATCTGTTATCTCAATGAGACTGAGACACATAAATAGTGTCAACCTCAGTTACTCTCGATATGCATGTATTCAATTATTGGACCAATGACCGAAATAATAATTTGGATAGAGTAACAACTCAATCCCATTGTGGCCACAGTTTTAGTGTCATTGCCATTTACTGAATTGCATCGTGAGATAACTTCTCCCGTACCCGGGAGTGATGAATCCTCTGTCGATCCACCATAGTCTTGATACACTCCTTGATGCAGCCAATCAATACCGTATTGATAGCTCTTAATAAAACTGCGTTGGGCTAATGTCAAACTACACCAATCGGTGCACAATGTGCTCCAGTGATCTCAAGTCTAAGGATCACATGCACCACCATTCGTTAGAGGATTTGTTCCATAGACACTAGGGTTACCATCCATATGGAATCCTCTAGTGGGTCAGTCCAGTGAACTTGCCTACAGCAAGCACCCATGTGTTGCACCATGTTATCACCAAACAACCTTGACAAGTGACATAAGTCACTGCCCTTCAACAGGGTCGTTCAACACTATGATAGTTTTATTGTATTATATGTGCCCTTACATCAGAATAATACTAGGGCTACAGAAGTTTCTAGAATGGCCACCATATAAGCTCATAGGGTTCTCACTATCAAGATTTGAAACACTTGATACCCTCGTCACGGTTCTGTAAGAGTAGATGCCCTGGAGCCAATCAATTATTGTAGAATTGACTCTTTGTAATAATGTTCATTAATCAATAAAAGACATTTTATTCTATATCGCGTAATCATTATTATTGCAATATGTATTGATATATATCCTTAGAATGGTAGAACCGTGATGAGGGTATCAAGTGTTTCAAATCTTGATAGTGAGAACCCTATGAGCACATATGGTGGCCATTCTAGAAACATCCGTAGCCCCAGTATTATTTTAAAGTAAGGGCATAGATAATACGGTAAGACTATCATAGTGTTGAATGACCCTATCAAAAGCCAGTGACTGATCTCACTTATCAAGGTTGTTTGGTGACAACCTGGTGCAACACATGGGTGCTTGCTGTAGGTGAATATACCGCAGCAAGTTCACTGGACTAACTCAACAGAGGATTCCATATGAATGGTAACCCCAGTCTCTATGGAACAAATCCTCTAACTAATGGTGGTACATGTGATCCTTAGACTTGAGATCACAGGAGCGCCTTGTGCACTGATTGGTGTAGTTTGACACTAGCCTAACGCAGTTCTTTTCAGAGCTGTCAATATGGTGGTGATTGGCTGCATCAAGGAGTGTATCAAGACTATGGTGGATAGACAGAGGATTCATCACTCCCAGGTGCGGGAGAAGTTATCTCACGGCACAATTCAGTATATGGCAATGACACTAAAACTGTGGCCACAGTGGGATTGTGTAACGCCAACAGGGAGGTACATGATTTAAATTATGTTTTATAGCCCTTAGTTAATTATTAAAGTATTTTAGAGAATATGAAAAAAAATGCCTTAAACTGTATTAAGGGTTAAAATGGTCTTTTCACTCAAAATTAGTTGAAAAAAGTGGGGAGTGAAAAGTGTTAGAATTCATAAAGAAGCAATAAAATGAGGGATTATGTAATTGACTACGGGACAAGGATGGAATTTTCAAAAAAGTGTAAGGGCAAAAGGGAAAGTGGGTTATAAAATAAGATGATAAGGGTTTGTAACCCTTATTTCCTCATTCTACCGCCATACTACTCCCCCATTTTCTCTCAAATTTTCATGTCAATTCCCAAGGATTTGAGGGCTTTGAGTGATTTTAATAGGGTTTTGATTCAAGACTTCAAAAGGTAAGAATCAGGCTCTTTATATGATTTATTTGTGTAAAAGTTGAGTTCTTATGAAGTTTATGCTTAGGGTAGAAGAAGTTTTGAATCCAACAAGAGTAGAGAGCTTAGTAGAGAAGACTCAAGCATAAGGTAAATAAATCCACTCAAAACCAATCAAGTAAGTTTAAGAATCAAGTGAGTAGAGATTTCTTTTAAGTAGCATTAGTTATGGTTATTGAGAAATGAGATGAGATTGATGATGAATTATGCTTGTTGTTAGATATATTTGAATATGAGAAGTGTATGTGATGGTTTGAGGATGAGTTGATGGATTTAGGAAGGAATCAATGTGATTTTATGGAGAGATTTCCACCATGAGAATGGTGGATTGTGTTGATAAAATTTGATAGAAGTATGGATAGCTTTAGAAGAATTTGAGAGGAATATTTGAAATGTGTTTTCTTTGCAGGATGTGTGATGATTTAAAGGAGTTGAACTCCAATTTTGGATGGTTAAGAAAGAAGTAGAATTATAGTTAAAATAGAGTTTATGTATGCACACATATTGTTTGATGAAATGCCTAAGTGAAAATTGTCCTGTCACAGCCGTGACTTTCTGAGTGATTTTTGGGCATCTTACAGATTGAACTGGGTTGATACAAAAATATAAAAGTTGTAGCCCTATCTCTAAGCTTTAAAACGAGACCAAAACCGTAGCAATCCGATATGTATAACTCATGCTATGCCCTCTTGAGTGTGACCTGTGCAGAATGACTATCTTGATGCAACATTGCATTTGTGCATTTCATAAGTGCCTTAAGTAAGAAATTTTAAGCCTGAACCATCCTTATACATTAATTGTGCATTGAGAAGTAGCTTGAGAAAGAGTAGAAAACTTTGTAAATGAACTACTCTAAGAGTAGAGAGAATGAGAAAAACACAAAGAGTGGGTTGGTGCTTTGTGAACTCCACCCGACAGTCACGAAGAGTGGGAGCTTTGTGAACTTCACCTGGCCATGCCTCCGGTAAGATGAGGCTGTGACATTCAAGTGAGAAAGAATAAAGAGAGAATGAGTAGAGTCACGAAGAATGGATTGGTGCTTTGTGAACTCCACCCGGCCGTGCCTCCGGTAAGATGAGGCCGTGACTTACAATAGAAAATTAATAAAAGAGACCTATGTGAAAGAGAAACAGAAAGAGAAAATAAATGAGACGAGAAGTGTGTAAGGAAAGAATTAAGAAAAAGAGTTACGGGGATAGACAAGTAGAGGATTTACTTACTGAGCATTATTTTTGTGCTCACCCCGTTGTTTTTCTTTGTGTTTACAGGATCTAGGTGAGGACGCGGTCGGATTGGCGTCGGCAAGCGAGGAGCAATAGCTACACTGTCCACTGTTTTTGATAACTTTTTTGTATAATGTTTATATGTACTAAAAGAAAATTTTGGGTCCATCTATTTTTGTTGATATAAATGTATTTTACTTTATGTATTTCTATGAGTATCCTAGTATATAGGAGTTCTTACAGAATGAGTTGTTGCTCTATCCAGATTATAATACAAGTCATTGGTCCAGTAACTGAATACATCATATCGAGAGTAACCGAAGTTGACACTATTTCTATGCCTTCGTCTCGTCTCGTCGAGATAACGAATGATGAAATGATCGAATTGTACGGTAACCATATCGTTGACAGGTAGCTACTTTGCTGAATCTGAATCTATCGAGAGGCCATGATGCCTTGCTAGGGGCCAATCTTGGTCTGTCTATTAGTGAGACGATTAATTGGTGTTAATCGCGATATTATACACTGCCGGTATGATGAGGAGCCTATGGGTCACACACATAGAAGATAATTTAAGACTCAAGAAGTTAGAAGGGCATTTTCGTCTTTTTAGGCGAAAGGGTGTTTTGATAATTTCATAGTGCAATTAAATTTGCTGAGGTCGTAGCCCTTTATTTAATTTGTTAGAAAAATTAAATCATCATTATTGTTAAATGTTATATATATTAAATATATATTAATTGATTTTAATTGAGATAATGATGAAATAAAATAAATATCTAATTGGGAGT
>NW_022195329.1:0-115167 GCF_008641045.1 Pistacia vera | reverse complement strand
GAGTGATGAATCCTCTGTCAATCCACCATAGTCTTGATACACTCCTTGATGCAGCCAATCACCACTGTATTGACAGCTCTGAAAAGAACTGCATTAGACTAGTGTCAAACTACACCAATCGGTGCACAAGGCGCTCCGGTGATCTCAAGTCTAAGGATCACATGCACCACCATTCATTAGAGGATTTGTTCCATAGACACTGGGGTTACCAGCCATATGGAATCCTCTAGTGGGTCAGTCTAGTGGACTTGCTGCAGTGTATCTGCCTACAGTAAGCACCCATGTGTTACACCAGGTTGTCACCAAACAATCTTGACAAGTGAGATCAGTCACTGCCTTTCGACAGGGTCGTTTAACACTATGATAGCATTACCATATTATCTGTGCCCTTACTTCAGAATAATACCGGGGCTACGGACGTTTCTAGAATGGCCACCATATGTGCTCATAGGATTCTCACTATCAAGATTTGAAACAGTTTATACCCTCATCATGGTTCTACCATTCTAAGGACATATATAAATACATATTGCAATAATAATGATTTACGCGATATAGAATAAAATGCCTTTTATTATTAATGAACATTATTACAAAGAGTCAATTCCACAATAATTGATTGGCTCTAGGGCACCTACTCCAACATGTAACTCATCTTTCTCTCCTACCTCATCCCAATGCAAAAGAGATATACATCGCCTACCATACAAGGCTTTGTGAGTAGTCATCTTAATTGTAGACTGATAATTGTTATTATAGGCAAACTCCACCAAGGCTAATACCTCATGCCAAGTTATTCTATAATCCATACAACACGCTCTCAACATGTCCTCAAGTACCTGATTTATCTTCTCAGTTCGGCCATCCATCTGAGGGTGGTATGCTATGCTAGATGCTAACCTGGTACGCAAGTTTCTCTGTAAACTGGTCAGAAAGCTAAAACAAATCTGGAATCTTTATCTTATACTATGATCTTGGGCACACCATGGAGTCTGACTATCTCTTTGTCATAGATCTGGGCCAACTGATATGAGGTAGTGTTATCCTTTACTAGAAGAAAATGGGCTGACTTCGTTAATCTGTCTACTATCACCCATATCGCCTTATACCACTTCTGAACTCTTGGAACGCTTGTGATAAAACCATTGATATACTCTCCTATTTCCATTCAGGAATGCTAAGTGGCTGAAGCAAACTTGATGGCCTTTGGTGTTCTACTTTCACCTATTAACAAACCAAGCATTTAGCCACATAATCTCTGATATCACTCTTCATACCTGGCCACCAATAACTCTTCTTTAAATCTTGATATATCTTGGTTGCTCCGGGATCAGTAGTGTATGGTGTATCATAAGCCTTCATAAGAATTTTCTTCTTCAACTTAGAATCTTGGGAAATGCATATACGATTCCTGAAACGGAGGTCACCATCTAAAAGGTGAAATTCTGATATCTCGCCTTCCAACACTTGTCGACTTATTTTCTTACACCGCTCGTCGACAACTTGGTTTTCTTTAATCTCTTCCAATAAAGTAGGTTGAATGTCTAACATGGCAAACCTTCTTGGTATCACCTCTATTTGGTCCTTGATCAACTCACCCAATAACTCTTTCTGTCTTGTGAGTTGAGACAAATAGACTTACTCTTATGGTTGGTATAAATGTTACTTTTAGCACTATATAGGTAATGCCTCCATATCTTTAACGCAAAGACTACAGTTGCTCTTTTCAGCCGATCAAACAAATCATCTATGCGAGGTAACGGGTACTTATTCTTCACTATCACTTTATTTAACTTTCTGTAATCTATACACATCCTTAGTGACCCATCTTTGTTCTTCACAAATAGGATTGGAGCACCCTTCCATGGATCACTACAGACTCCCCTAGAAGCATCTCATGAGTTACCACACTAACACCATATGGCAATTCTATCTTAATAGGCTATCCCACTATAATAGGTTTCAAACCTAATCTTTCTACGATCCCATGTGTAATAAATAAATGTCTGGCTCCAATAATCAATTAATGCATATAGGGGAACTTCAACAGTTCTCAACCTTTTATTTTGCCAACCCCTGTTATTCTTCTTGAGCTGAAATCCTTACTTATTTCTAACTTCTCTATTATTGGGGCATCTCCCTTTAACAAAAAACAGGCCTACCAACTCTTCTCCTAGTTTGTCATAAGGAATAGTGTCGTCGTATGCTCCACGGATATAATCCCTTCTTTTGCTACTATTGGGTTTGTCGTACCTCTGAATTCCGATAGCTAATGCTAACTGGGTAATCCATAAATAAGCTCAAAACGATTCTATACTATCAAGGGTACCGGCCTTTCTCTCTCTCTTCTGGTGGTCAGTACAACAACCTAATTCTCTACCAATACTTGCTATATAATATTACGGATCTTCGCTTCATCGAAGATAGGGGGAGTAGTTCTTAAGGGTTGGAAGACTCACCCATACTCATTTTCTTCTTACTGCTTGCTCCAGTTCTACGTCTCATCTATATAACACTAACACTTTTAGTCAACTCAATTAACTCATCTACTACAAGTAACGAAAGAAATAACTTGCAACGGTCGGCTACGAAACATCAATGTGGTAGGAGATGTTGGAGTAGGTGCCCTAGAGCCAATCAATTATTGTGGAATTGAATCTTTGTAATAATGTTCATTAATCAATAAAAGGCATTTTATACTATATCGCGTAAATTATTATTATTGCAATATGTATTAATATATATCCTTAGAATGGTAGAACCATGGCAAGGGTATCAAGTGTTTCAAATCTTGATAGTGAGAACCCTATGAGCACATATGGTGGCCATTCTAGAAATGTCCGTAGCCCCAATATTATTCTGAAGTAAAGGCACAGATAATACGGTAAGGCTATCATAGTGTTGAACGACCCTGTCGAAAGGCAGTGACTGATCTCACTTATCAAGGTTGTTTGGTGACAACCTGGTGCAACACATGGGTGCTTGCTGTAAGTGATTACACCGTAGCAAGTTCACTAGACTGACCCACTAGAGGATTCCATATGGATGGTAACCCCAGTGCCTATGGAACAAATCCTCTAACGAATGGTGGTGCATGTGATCCCTAGATTTGAGATCACCAGAGTGCCTTGTGCACCGATTGGTGTAGTTTGACACTAGCTTAACACAGTTCTTTTCAGAGCTGTCAATACAGTACTGATTGGCTGTATCAAGGAGTGTATCAAGACTCTGGTGGATTGACAGAGGATTCATCACTCCCGGGTATGGGAGAAAGCTATCTCACAGCGCAATTCAGTATATGGCAATGACACTAAAACTGTGGTCACAGTGGGATTGAGTTGTTGCTCTATCTAGTTTATAATACGAGTCATTGGTCCAGAAACTGAATAAATAATATCGAGAGTAACCGAAGGTTGACACTATTTCTATGCCTTCGTCTCGTCGAGATAACGTATGATGAAAGGATCGAACTGCACGGTAACCATATCGTTGACAGGTAGCTACTTTGTTGAATCTGAATCTATCGGGTGGCCATGATGCCTTGCTAGGGGCCAATCTTGGTCTGTGTATCAGTGAGACGATTAATTGGTGTTAATTGCGATACTGTACACTGCCGATATGATGAGGAGCCTATGGGTCACACACATAGAAGATAACTTAAGATCCAAGAAGAAAGAAAGGCGTTTTCGTCTTTTAAGGCGAAAGGGTATTTTGGTAATTTCATAGTGCAATTAAATTTGCTGAGGTCGTAGCCTTTATTTAATTTGTTAGAAAAATTAAATAAGTGAAATTACGTTTAAATGTGTGTTCACACATATTTAAATATATTATCATTATTGTTAAATGTTAATATATGTTTAAATATATTTTAATTGATTTTAATTGAGATAATGATAGAAAATAAAATAAAATATCAAATTGGGAGTGTTTGGCAACGTAGGGCGTTTGGGTTGGAGCCCAAGCCTATTCCATATGGGATTAGGGCAACTTGATTCACTATAAAAGAAAAAGTGTGTTAATTAAATAAGAGAATTTTTTCTTTGAAAAAAAATATAGCAGCCCCTTTTGATAAACACTCCCACGGCAGAAACACTTTTGCCTAAAAAATCAATTCAATTGATTTGTTTTCTTCTTAATCTTGAAGCCAAAAAGGATCTAGCAAATCCCTCTTTGGTTCTTTTGAGATTGTCTCCGTGTGGACTACGTGGGTTCAATCCTACACTTAGATCGGTAGCAAAACATTCGTTGACAAATTTGGAGGAGCCTCCAACATGCGTATGTTTCTCTTAACTCATGATTAATATTTCTGCAGATTCTTATTATGATAAAATTGTAAAATTATACCCTTGATCTTGGCTCATGTAAACAATCTCTATATTATTTTTGTTTTGTTTCCGCTGCGTATATGGGACCGTTTACTTACAGGAGAGGCACACTATCAAATCCCAAACTTTTGCTATGATACCAAAAATGTAATACTCACTCTCTAGCTAGTATACTCGGAAAATAACATTCAAAATATATATAAGAAAATATACATGTAGATGAGTATAAAATAATGGACCCATAACTAATTTTTCTTTAAATACAAATCTTTATAAAATATAATAAAGTCACAAAACATCAACTTGACAGTGTTGGCCAACCTTTCCACTGCGTGACGTTCCAAGCGACCGCATCTCACCTATTACCTGCAAAAAACATTAAAAACAACGGGGTGAGCACTAGTTGCTTTGTAAGTAAACCCTCTATGCTACTCTTCTCTCTCCGTTGCTTAAATTCTGAATTTCTTTCCATACATCACACCTTTCCATTCTTCTTTGTTCTTTCTCTATTCTTTCTTTATTCTTTCTCTATTCCTTCTCTGTTCTTTCTCTATTCTTTCTTTGTTCTTTCTCTATTCTTTCTCTGTTTCTAATTTCTCACTACTCATGATAATAAGCAAGGTATCATGCATAGGTATGATGCAAATGCACAAATGCATAAAATGTGCATTTTCTTTTCTATTTTTTTCTAATTCTGTTTTCTTATTCTGTTTTCTGTACTTCTTTCTTTCTTTTCTTTTCTTTCTTTCTTTTCTTTTCTTTCTTTCTATTCTTTCTTTCTTTCTTTCTATTCTTACTTTATTTCTATTCTTTCTTTTCTTTTCCTTCTTTTCTTTTCTTTCTTTCTATTCTTTCTCTTGCCAATCGGACTCAGTTAAGGCATGGATTTGGAACCTTGGCCGTGTGCATGTATTCTCTAATTCTGGGTACAGTCCTCATCCACATGCACTTCTAACGGACTATACAATTCTTCTTTCTGAATTCTAAGGCCGCTTACTAAAGGCGGCGTGCATGCGGGGCTATGTCACTCACGGGTTCCCCATCGCAACAACCTTCTCTTCTTTTATCTTTTCTTACACTTCTTTAGATAAAATTTCAGATTTGAACTTCTTTAATATTTCTCATTTCTTTCTATTTGTTCTTTAACTTTAATGTTCATTATTACTCTTTAATGCTCTTATGAGTATGTATGCATAAATATGGGCTCATGCTTATTATTCAGTCTAAATTCACATGTTTGGATGCAATAATGCAATATGGAATGTGAACATGTCATTCTCTACCATCTACCAACTCATCTCAAGATATCAAATAATCATAATCATGTATGCACTTCTCTTTGACATTCATCAAACAATTTATATGCACACATCAACTCTAATTTGGCTACATTTCTACCTCTCTTCTGTTAGGAAGGTTTTTAATCGACAGCGCACCAATAATCATACTCATGCATGCACTTCTCTTTGACATTTCATCAAACAATTTATATGCACACATCAACTCTAATTTGGCTACATTTCTACCTCTCTTCTAAGCCACCAAAATTTGGAATAAAACACACCAAGATTAACGTCAAACCTGTCCAGGATTCACATTCCATAAATTATACTCCAATTCTTCCATAATTCATCCAAACTCTCATCAAACATCAAGTACACAAACACCACTTCTCATGGATAAATTCTAACCATCATTCAATATCCATTCCATCAACAATTCTTCATATATAAGCATATACATGCATAAAAGAAATTCTCTACAGTTCATCGAAACTCTCTTTCTCTTGTCCTTTAATATTCTCATACACTTGTATGTGCATGGAAATATCCTCATTCATTGCTATTCTTTCTAAATGAAAATGTGTGAATGTGAGAATGCATTGTGGCATATAAAGATATCATTATGAAGCTAGTATTCTCTACCAACAACATTCCCATACTTGAAATCAATCATAGATTATTAGACTAAAAATAACTAATAAATTGGAGGTACTTTGAGGTAGCCATTATGCGCAGGTCATATTCAAGAAGACATATCTTGAGCTATACACATCAGATTGCTATGATCTTGGTCTCATTTTAAAGCTTAGAGAAAGAAATACAACGTTCATGTTTACGTCTCAACCTAGTTAGATGGTTAAGATGCTCAAAAATCACTCATAAGGTCACGGATTTGACAGGGCAGCCATGGTAACATTTTTTCTCTTAGGATTTTCATCAAGCAATTTATATGCACATGCTACTACCATGTTGGCTACACTTCGACAACTCTCTAATTCAACCAAATTGTGAGCCAAAAGCTCACTAAATTGAGTATCAAACATGGCTGAATTTATCACTTCTCTACACTCCAAAATTCTCAACGCAAAATCTTCCACAACTTCACCAAATCATCACATAACCATACACTACTTCTCATGGCTAGAATTTATACATCAATAAACATAAAAAACAACCCATAATTCTCTCATACCGTCACATACAAACATGCAAAAAAATTCATTCAACAAAGCCTTGCTCAAATTAAGGTTCAAATTAGGTTTACTTACCTTGAATTTGTGCAACTTCAACACTATACTCTCTCTTTGGTAGAATTTCCTCCTTCTCAAACCCTAAGCATATACAACCATAAGAATTCAATACTTTAAAATTTAATCTCACTTCTTTGTGCAAGAATCTTACCTTTGGATACTTAGGATTGAAAAGCTATCAAAAGTTATCCAAAATCCTATGAATTTCCTTGGAAATTTAATGAAGAAATTTGAGAGAATTTGGGTAGAGAATGGCTTGAATGGAGGGCAGAGTGGCTAAGGTTTCTCTACTTCAACTCTTAATATCATAAAATAATATATATATTCCCAATTTTCTAAAAATTCCATCCATGTCCCTTAGTCAATTACCAAAATGTCCTTATTTTTATTAACTTCTCCATGTTATTCTATCTCTTTTCACTCCCCACTTTTTCAACTGATTATGAGTGAAAAGAAAATTTTACCCCTAATGAAGTTTTAGGGAATTTTCTTCACACTTGTTCAAGATAACTTTAATAAAATTCAACTAAGGGTATTAGGGCATAAATAAAGCTGCGTACCTTGATGTGGGCGTTACAGAGAAAGAATAGAAAAGAATAGAGAAGAAGAGAGAAGTTTAATGTAAGGAAATAATTCAGAATATGAGCAACGGAGATAGAAGGGTAGCATAGCGGGTTTACTTACAAAGCAATTAGTGCTCACTCTGTTGTTTTCAATGTTTTTGCAGGTAGTAGATGAGATGCGGTCGCTTGGAATGTCAAGATGCAGAAGGGTCGGGCAACACTGTCGAGCTTCTTGAGAAATTTATTTACACTATGTATAGTTTTGTATATATAAAGAAAAATTGGGCCCGTTATTTTATACTCATCTACATGTATATTTTCGTAATATATATATTTAGTGAGTTTTACTGTTTATTTTACGAGTATACTAGCTAGAGAGAGAGTCATTACAAAAAACCAAGTTCACGACTTGTCGTTATCAGAGTCAACCACACACCATGCATGCAACGGGATATGAGTGATTCTCGTTGTCCTGTGCAGTGGCTACCAAAAATTTACCTCCATACTTTCCCGTAAAAAAGAAACTATAAATAGCCAACACCTTTCTCATGTTTACAAAACCCGTTGTAGTAGAACCGTAAGCAACAAAAAAATATTTAAACCTCATATTCTTGTCCCACTTCAAATCCTTCTTGCTACCTCGGTTTGTCAACTCAAGCATATAACGGTAGGCTTCTAATACTGTGTACCCGTGCTCCAGTGTGCCCCTCACAACATCTTGTGCATGTTGTCTCCCTTTCCAGCATTTCCAGTAACTAACAGCACATCCCAACTCTATGCGCACAAATCTCTGAATGTCTTTAGGAGATGGACCTTTCCCTTCAACAAACTGACTTTTGACAAATTGACCAATAATATCAGTGGAGGTTTGTCGATGCTCACCTGAAATATGTCCCAAACCACATGTGTGCTCATGGGTATATGTGCTAACAATCATTTTTTTGGACTCCGCCAACCTTCTAGAATAAACCCGCCACTTGCACTTTCGGTCACGACATGCAACTGTCACTGCTGATGAATTAAACTTTTTGGTGATGAACTCAAAATTACCTCTCACGGCAACAAGTTTTAGCTTCCTCACCACTTCCTCTTTGTTGTCAAATAAATACCCTATGCGCAATTCTGATCCATCAATAAAAACATGAACTGATTCACTACTACCTACAATTGCCCCTTATGAACCTACATAAAGGACCATAGTGTTCTCTTCCTCACAAACTACACCTTCTGCATAATATGTATTTAAAGGAATCTCTATGTCTGCGGGAACATGTACGGGGTCTTCCTCCTCAACATTCTCATTCTGCCGCACATGACCAACCTTTTCTACAGTGTCCTCCTCACCACCAACTCTTGATTTTTCAACTAAGAAATCAATGCCCTCGTAGTTCAAATTAAAACCAGCATTCTCTCTACCAACTTCCTCGTTATCCCCTTCCTTTGAACCAACTTCCAACAATTTATCAACAAAAGAAACCCTTAAAATCGGCCTCGTGTAATGACTCTTCTTTCTAGCTAGTATACTTGGAAAATATAATATGATAAAAATACATAAGCATATAAGAAAAAGATAATAGGCCCAAAAATTTCTTTACTTTATATATAACATTCTTTACATTAATAAACGTCTCATGTACATAAGCTCAAAATAGTGGACAATTGCCATTTCTCTTCACTCCTCGACGTCCATCCAACCGCTTCTCACCTATTTCCTACAAAAACATTTAGAAACAATGGGGTGAGCACTAGTTGCTCAATAAGTAAATCTGCTACTCAATTCTTCTATCTCCGTTACTCTTATTCTGAATTTTTTCCTTACTTTGCTCTTGTTCTTGTTCTTCATTCTCTCTTTGTTCTTTCTCTTTTCTTTCACTATTTCTAGTTCCCACTGTTCTTTTGTTCTATCTTTCTTTGTTCTTTCTTTCTAGTTCTTTCTTTCTTCTAATTTCTCACTATCCATGATAGGCATCATGGTATCATGCATGGATGAGATACAAATGCACAAATGCATAAGATGCATTCTCTATTTTCTTTTCTATTTCTTATTATGTTTTCTTTCTCTTTTCTATATTTCTTTCTTTCTTTCTTTCTTTCTTTCTTTTCTTTCTTCTTCTCTTCTTTTCTTTTCTTTCTTGCTTGCTTATTCTTTCTTATTCTTATACCTTGCCAATCGGACTCCGTTGATGCATGGATTCGGAACCCTGGCCGTGTGAGTGAGTACAGTCCTCATCTACATGCACTCTTACGGACTGTACAAATTCTTTTCTTCTTAGGCCACTCATTTAAGGTGGTGTGCATATCGGTATTTCTTTTGGGTACAACCCTCATCCACATGCACTCTTACCGGCCGTACAAATTCTTTTTCTTATTCTTAGGCCGCTCATTGAAGGCGGCGTGCATGTGGGAATCTTCTTCTTCTTGTCACCCACAGGTTCCCCATCACAACAACCTTTCTTTTCTTTTCTTTAGCTTTCTCTTTGTTCTTTAGTGCTTTTCTTTCTTTCTCTTTATTCTTTAAGTTCTTTATTCTTTGAGTTCTTATACATATGCATATGATTGCATGTAGATGATTCATGCTTATATTCTTTCTAAATGCAAATATTTAATACAAGAATGTCATGTAGCATAAAGATAAGTCTTTCTCTATCATTTACAAGCTCATAACAAGATTACAAATAAATACACTCATGCATACATTTCTCTTAGACATTTCATCAAACATCATGCATGCATACTCAATTTCTAAATTAGCTAGACTTCTATATCTTTCTCAAACCACCAATATTTAGAGTAAAACTCCCTTAAAACAATATTACACCTGGCCAAGAAAAACACTCAATAAATTATGCTCAAACTCTTTCTAAATTCAACCAAACTTCCATCAATTTCTATCAACACAACAAACCCTTCTCATAGTGGAAATCCAATCATGGATCATCAACAAACCCAACAACAACTCCCTCAACAAATCTCAAGCATATAAGAAAATCTCTATACTTTTATTGCTCAATCAAGGGTTAGGGTTTGATTTACTTACCTTGAACTTGAGTCCTTCCACTAGAATCTCTCTCTCTCTTTGGTAGACTTCCACTTTCTCCAAAATCCTAAGCATATATATACTATAAGAATTCAACACTTTAATAATTAGTCACACATCTATTTGCAAGAATTCTTACCTTCAGATGCTTAGGATTAAATCTCTACCAAAATCCAACCAAAACCCCTCTAATTTTCCTTGGAAATTTGATGAAGAGATTGAGAGAATTGAGAATGAAAGTAGCATGCGGGGTGTAGAGAATAGTAGGGTTTGTGTGCTGGAACCCTTAATATCTCATATTAATATTCATACTTTTCCATTTTGCCCTTACACTTTCTTGGAAACTCCATCTTTGTCCTTTAGTCAATTACAAAAATGCCCTCATCACTATTGCATTCTCCATAAAATTTCCTTATTTTTCACTCCCCACATTTTCAACTAATTAGGAATAGAATGGTCATTTTTCCCTTAAGGAAATTTCTCTAGAATTTTCTCAAGAATTCCAACTAGCTTTTTGCCCCAGCGAAGAATTCTAGAGCATACGTTGCCACGACGAACTTTCTTCTTGGTCGCGGTGAAGCTTGCAAATCTTAAACTTGATTTGGGCAGAGAATTTGTTGCCGCAACAACCAATTTCCTTGGCTGCGGCGAAGTCTGCACTTACCAAATTCTTCAATCTTTCACCTTAACACAAGCAAAACTCAAGGAAGTAAAGGCATAAAAGCATAAATAACTTACCTCAATGTGGGTGTTACAATTCTCCCCCCTTAAAAGAATTTTGTCCCCGAAATTCAAACAAACAATTCTGGGTAACAATTCTGCATATCTTGCTCTACCTCCCATGTAGCTTCTTCAACTTTGTGATTTCTCCATAAGACTTTCAATAAAGGGATACTCTTGTTTTGGAGCTCTTTATAAATATCATAATCCACACCTTCCTGTGGTAATACCAAAACGAGAACTATCGTTAATCTTTTCTTCCACTCTTGGAAACTCTCTTCACAGGCATCTGACGATATAAAAGGAGTTCTCTATTTGGTAAGAGCTATAAGCGGCTTAGCCAACTGAGCAAATCCTGCTACAAACCGCCGATAATAGCCTGCTAGTCCCAAGAAACTTCTAACCGCCTTTACCATCTTCAGCTTTTGCCATTCAAGAATTGCCTTCATCTTACTAGGATCCACTGATATTCCCTCTTTGGAGACAGTATGGCCTAGAAATATAACTTGTCCAGCCAAAACTCACACTTAGAAAACTTGGCAAACAGCTTCTTATCTCTCAATCGCTGTAGCACAAATCTTAAATGTTTCTCATGCTCCTCTCTTGACTTGGAATAAACCAGGATGTCGTCAATAAACACCACTATAAATTGATTAAGACAATCATGAAACACTCAGTTCATTAGGTCCATAAAGACTACTAGAGCATTGGTTAACCCAAAAGGCATCACCATAAACTCATAATGCCCACATCTAGTTCGAAAAGCAATCTTGGCAATATCTTGTTCTGCCACTCTTACTTGATGATAACCCGACCTCAAATCAATCTTAGAAAACACTGTTTCTCCTTTTAGTTGATCAAATAAATCATCTATTCGAGGCAACGGGTACTTATTTTTCACTGTCACTTTATTCAGTTCTCTGTAATCTATGCATATCTATAATGACCTATCTTTCCTCTTCACAAACAAAATTGGGGCTCCATAGGGAGAATGACTAGGTCGAATAAAACCCTTATCTAAGAGTTCTTGGAGCCGCTTCTTCAATTCCTAAAGCTTGGCTGGGGCCATCCGATAAGAGACTTTAGAAATTGGTGTTGTCCTTGGTGCCAATTCAATACTAAATTCTACTTCTCTTTCTGGAGGTAAACCCGACAAATCTTCCGGAAATACATCTAAAAATTCCTGGACTACTAGCACATTTTGAAATTCTAGTTGTGGGACGTTACTACTTTGCACCACATGGACAATGTACCAGAACACCCTTTTCTTAACATCTTTGTGGCCTTTATACTACTGATTAACATAATCAGTTGATGGCCCTCTCCAAAACTAAACTTATCCCCATCATCAAGATTAACTCTTGCTTTCTTCTTCCGACAATCAATTTCTACTGCATACCTCCCTAGGAAATCCATGCCTAAAATACCATCAAAGTCGGGCATATCAAACACTATCAAATCAACTGGTAACTCTCTTCCCTGGATCACTACGGACTCCCCTGGTAGTATCTCATGGGTGGCCACATTAACGCCATCCAGTAATTCTATCTTAATAGGCTGATCTACTACAGCAGGTTTCAAGCCTAGTCTTTTTATCATTCCATGAGTAATAAAAGAGTGAGTAGCTCCATAATCAATTAATGTATAAAGAGGAACTGAATGAAATAGTAACTGACAGGTAACTGCGAATGGGTTAGCCTCAACTTCACTCTGTGCTATTATAAACACCCTAGCATTGGTACCTCTAGAAGTCTGTACTACGGGCACAGGAGGGGCTTTAAAATCTTTCATCAAGTGCCCCAGCTGTCGACACCTATAACATACGTTTTGGCCTAACTCTCTTAAACATTCCCCTGGATGAGGTCTCCCACACTTTGGACATAGAGGAAACTCAGAGTCCTTGGCCGTTTACTTTGCCAGTCTCTTTTGTTCTTCTTAGGCTCAAATTTCTTCTTATTTCTCACCTCCCTATTTCTAGAAACATCACTTCTCTCTTTGTGTGGAGCGGGAGATGGCTCACTCGATCTTGTTGTTAATGGACCAACTGGAGTGAGCTTGTTCACAAATATCTTCGCCCCTACAGCTCGCTCCAAGGCTTCACTATAGGTCCGAGGGGGCTTGGCACCTGCCATTACATCACAGGCTATTTCTAGCTTCAGCCCATGCATGAACTTATCCCTTCGTAGTTCTGGGGTACTCATTACACTTGGCGCAAACCTTGCCATGGAATTAAATTTCAATGAGTATTCTTTCACTGTACTGGTGCCCTGTTGCAAACCGATAAACTCTTACATCTTTTCATGAACCCGGTCAACTGTTCTGTACTCAGCCTCAAATAACCTCATAAACTCTCCCCAGGTCATAACTGTTATCTCATGAATATCTTCCATCAATTCCCACCATATCTGGGCATCACCCCGAAATAGAAAACTAGCATACTGGATCTTCTCCCGGTCTATCATGGGAAACAAGGTCGTCGTACGCTCCACGGACCTAAACCACTCTTCTGCCACTAATGGGTTCATTGTACCTCTAAATTTTGATAGCTAGTGTTGGCTTGGGAGCCCATATATAGGCTCAATACGATTCTGTACTATTGGGGGTACCGGTCTTTCTCTTTCTTCCCTGGTGGTCGGTACTCGAACGAGGGTTTCAACTCTTTTTGGTACAACTCTCTCCTGACTTTCTACAAACACTTGCTGTATAATATTTTGGATTCTCGCCTCATCAAGGGTAGGGGGAGTAGGTTCTGGCAGGTTGGAAGTTTCCTTCGCACTCATTGTCTTCTTATTACTTGCTCGGGTTCTACGTCTCATCTACAAGACAACCACACTTGAATCAACTCAAAAAAACTCATTTGTTAATATAAGTAAGGAAAGAATTAACTTACAACGGTCGGCTATGGAACGTCAACGCGACGAGAGTGGCATACTGTCAAATCCCAAAACCTTTGCTCTAATACCAAAAATGTAATGACTCTTCTTTCTAGCTAGTATACTTGGAAAATATAATATGATAAAAATACATAAGCATATAAGAAAAAGATAATGGGCCCAAAAATTTCTTTACTTTATATATAAAATTCTTTACATTAATAAATGTCTCATGTATGTAAGCTCAAAACAATGGATAGTAGTGCCATTTCTCTCCACTCCTCGACGTCCATCCAACTTTTTCTCACCTATTTCCTACAAAAACATTTAGAATGGTCATTTTTCCCTTAAGGAAATTTCTCAAAAAAATTTCTCAAGAATTCCAACTAGCTCTTTGCCCCAGCGAAGATTTCTTCGCCTCGGTGAAGAATTCCAGAGCATACGTCGCCGCGGCAAACTTTCTTCTTGGCTACAGGGAAGCCTGCAAATCTTAAACTCGATTTGGGTAGAGAGTTTGTTACCGTAGCGACCAACTTCCTTGGTCGTGACGAAGTCTGCACTTCCCAAATTCTTCAATCTTTCACCTTAACACAAGCAAAACTCAAGGAAGTAAAAGTATAAAAGCATAAATAACTTACCTCAATGTGGGTGTTACACCTCGAACCATTATCGCCCACATCAATCATATATAACTTCACACCTTCATCCGACTTTAATATAGCAAGAGGTACCTTATAATGTTCAGGAACTCTACTTAAAACATACTTCACAACTATATCACTACTTGAGCAACTCAAATCCCCTTTTCTAATTATTTCACCAATCAACTCATCAAAACTAACCTCTGTGCTTACAGCAATTGGTATAACTTTTTGCTCTTCCCAATCCACTTCCAGCAACTTTCTTCCTCCACCCACTCACCAAAATATTCAACACCCAAAACAACTTGTCCCATGTCTAATAATAGCCAAGTACCTATAATATAAGAAAAAAAAATATTATTAACTTATGTATTAAGGTTGAAAGATTTTAAAAAGCATTTGTAGAGTCGTTTGAGTGATCTGGTATATCGCTTAAGCGATCTGGTATATCGCTTACTGGATTGCTTAAACGATATAATGGATCGCTTAAGTGATTTTTTGCTATTTACATGATCACTTAAGCGATCTGCTGACATACACCAGACTTATAGCAGATTGGTTAAACGATCTTATGCAATTTACTTGATCGTTTAAGCGATCTATTGCCATATACCAGACTTATAGCAGATCGCTTAAGCAATCTATGATTTGTTGCATTATACCAAAATACCAGATCGCTTAAGCAATCCATCATATCCAGAACACATTTTTAGTCATCTCCGCCTACAATCGGTGCTACCACCCCCAGCTACCCATAATGCAAGAAAATATTCAACAAATTTCACTTTTTTCAACTTATATTACATCAAACACAACCCAACAACCTAAACAACTAAATCAAAATCATAACCCAAACCCAATCCATCATTAAATCTTTGTAAATCAAAATATAAAATGGAAAGGGAAGATACACATACCTGGACAAAATGTCAGAAGGAGGAGGAGGATCTGTGTTAGAGAAGATGTTAATGGCGGAGGAATGCGTTAATGTGGCGAGCGGAAGAAGAAGAAGGTGTTTGGGTTTGTTTGCAAGAATTTCGACTCTTTGGGGACATATTATAATTTTTAAAAGATTACACAATTATTCATTAATCCTAATTAACCCTAATCATATTTAATTAAGCTTAATAAAAAAAAAGGCTATTTAGTTAACATTTACAAACTACATAGCCTTTTAATTAAATTTTAGCTCCAAATGTCTTTTTAATAAACTCCCCCAAGTCAGAAAGTGAAAGTCGTTTTGAAAGCATGATAAGGTTTTGATTGGTTTTGGTCGCCTCAAAATAAGAATTACATTGCATAGAATTGGGCTGGAAAAATTGTTTTGAAAGCGTGGTAAGATGGGATGTTCTTGCAGCCTCAACAATTGTATTTTAATGCATATGCTTAATTTGCAAGCTTAATTATTTAATTGGACTTCGGCCCCTCTATGTCCAACCCATAATCATTCTAGGCTCACCATGACTCCATCTATTTTCACCAACGATTGGCCCTTCAAGACATTGCAGCCCCATCTGATCTTGACAGTCCAACCCCTCCTCTATATTTTCTTCAAGAAAAGAGAGGCCCAACTCCTTTCCAGATTTTTCAAGGAAGCTAATTGGTTTACAAATATATACAGTATGTTGTAATTTTGAGATTATATTGTTCCCTTTAATGTCTTCATGAGGGTAAAACCAACCCAATTCTTCAAAAAAGCAAGATTTAAAGAAACAAACGGAACAAAATATGTTATTACTTAAATTTTTGAGTTAAAAAGAATTTGACCCCCATGGTTTATTGTTTTAGCCACTGTTTTGAAATTGGACCAAATCGGTCCGGTGATTAGCACCCTATGCAGTCAGGGTTACCATTTTAAACTATTCACAAAATCTCTAACTTGATCACCGGTGAATGAGAGGCTATCAAGTGCCGAGGTTAGAGGGTTTTTGTAGAGTGAAGGCCAGTGGTTCAGGTGGTGGTGTCAGATTAAATAGTATGCCCAAATTTTGTCAAAAAAATCAACCCAGTCACGATGATGTTTACAAGTCACGGCCGGCGAACAAGGGCTACCAAATTTAGGAGTTAAGGGAGTTTTGTAAAGCGGAGGACGATGCTTCAGGTGATAGTGTCGAATTGAATTTTAACCATCGAAATTTGGTCAAAAAAATCAATTTAGGGTTGGATCATAGGGGTGTATTTGCTAGATTTCAAACATGTAGGGACTACTGCATATTCTTCNTTTAATGATTGTATGAACATATATATTTGATGTAATGAATGACCATGGAGGCTATGTGTAATATGTTATATATCACCTAAGTATGAGCTTGTGCATGTATAAACAAGCCTAAGGATGATATATTTCTATGAATTTATTATGCATCCACAAAATAGACATGATAAAATGATATGTTCATATATGGAAGTTTATGTTTTTTAAAGAATGCAAGTGTAGAATTTCCATAGCTTGGAAATTCATGTTGAAATGTGCATAGTATCTCTTTCTATTCTATACTATCATATAAGGTTTTTACGATGGGGAACCCGTGAGTGATAGAGATGCCCACATACACGTCGCCACGAGCGAGCGGCATCAACAGAGAGATATAGTATTTATACAATTTGTGAGTAGTGTATGTGGATGAGGATTGTACCCAGTAGAGTATACCTACATGCACGCCGCCACGAGCGAGCGGCCACATCAGAGAGATACAGTACTTGTACAATCCATGAGTAGTGCATGTAGATAAGGACTGTACCCACTCACATGGCCAAGGTTCCAAATCCATGCATCAACCTAGTCCGATCGGCAAACTAGAAAGAAGAAAGAAACAGAAAAGAAAAGAAAGAGATACAACATAAGAGAAACAACATAAGTGTAATATCCCACTTGAGGTACGTATTTAAGAGTTGTTGTATTAGTTAAAAGTGTATTGTTTTAACTTAAATTGAGTTTGTATGTGGAGTTGGTTGAATTGTTGCCTTGGAAATTGGTTAAGTTTTGGTGAAGTTGGAAATCCAATCTTCGCCGGGGCGAAGAAGAAGCTTCGCCGCGGCGAGGAAGAGAAGTGGCATTCGGGTAGGTTCTGCCCAATTTCGCCGAGGCGACGAAAAATGCTTCGCCGCGGCGAAGAGCCTAAAACAAAGATTCTTGAGTTTTCTAGAGAATTAGTGCTTCACTTCTATTAGTTTATTTGTATCTAAAATCTATAATTGATCTAAGTATTAAAAATGATGCTTAAAGCGTTTGAAGCATGTTTGAATGAGTGGTCTTTATGAGTTTTCACAGGGGAGAATGGTTAGGAAAGGTTAGGGAGTAAGTGGAGGTAAATACGTATGGAAAAGCCTTAAAGTAGGCATGTTACCAAGGTTGCCCTGTCAAATCTATGACCTTTTGAGTGATTTTTGGGCATCTTAGCTATTGAACTGGGTTGAGTCGTAAACCTAAAAGTTGTATCCCTTTCTCTAAGATTTAAAATGAGACCATGATCATAGTAATCGGAGGTGTATAACTCAAGATATGCCTTCTTGAATATGACGTGTGCAGAATGACTATCTCAANTGGGATCCACGGTTCTATGGTCGTTGCATGATGGTAAGCCCATCATTAGTATGATCACCACGCCTAGTTGGTTATTGGTTAGAGGAACATTGTCAGGTGCGTTTGGTTCATTATTTTGGATAGGATTTTGGGAATAATTTTGGGTAGTTAGATAGGGGAGTATTACGAGGTAAAATTTAAAAATTTATAAAAAAACCCCAAGGTTTGCTAATTTAATTAAACACCCCAATATGTAAAATGACAAAAATACCCCCACCACCCGCAATGCCAGATTCCGGCCACCACCGCAGGAATCTGGCCGAAAAATTTTGTTATGACACAGACCGGTCGGATCTGTGTTGTAACGGGTCGCTATGGCCTTTTTCGGCCAGATCTACGCCCAAATGTGGCCGTCGACGGCCGCAAAGGTCCATCTTTGGCTGTCAGTGATGGCCAAAGATATGGCCATCATTTTCGGTCAACGATAGCCATTTCTTTGGCCGTCGCTGACGGCCAAATATGGCCTTTTCTAGCCAGATCCATTGTGGATCTAGCCGGAAAAAGCCAGATCGATGAATAACCGATCAATTCCGGGCTTGGTTTAAGCTATTGTGACAGATTCTAGCTACCACTGACAGTGGTTGCCGGAATCTAGCAAGTATGAGTGGGTAGGGGTGTTTTGCTGATTTTTAAACTTTTTTTCTGGGGAGTATTTAGTGAAATTAATAAACTTAAGGGGTCTAAAAGTAATTAAAAAATTCACTAATATTTTTGGAATAATGTGCCAAACAATATTTGGGGAATAGGATTGGGAATATGGGTAGAAATACTGAACCAAACGCACCCGTCAATATTGCCTATAGGGCTGTGCAAATTCGGATATCCGATCCGAATAGGGCATTTTTTGATCCGATCCGAATTTTCGGATCAAGCTATTTGTTGATCCAAATCCGATCCGAATTATGTGGATATCCGGTTATCCGGATATCCGATTATTCGGATCGGATAATCGGATATCCGAATTCTATCCGAATTTTAAGATTTCCTTATTAAAATTTAAAACCAAATAATTCAATCCTTCATTTCATTGGGCGTTCAATGAACTACAAACATAAGCAGTTAGAATGTGTCACATTTCATAAGAATAACATCAAAGTGAACAATAATAATAATCTAAGATGCAAACAGTTTCAATGAACTATAAACTACTACAAAGTACAAACATAAGCACTATTGCACTAAGCAGCACTGCAATCAGAAATGTTCCTGTGGCATTTACATCAAAAAGACAGCAAGAGAAAAACAAGGGGACTTTTCAAGTAAATGCTAGATTGACCATCAAGTCTTGTCCCTTGCCAGTTGCCACCCCACGTAAAAAGACGAAGGTGAAGGTGCTCCAATTCATCACTGCACAAAAGGAAAAATATTATGTCAAACAATGAAAAATAACAACAATAATTATTGCAAAGAGAAATCTTAGATGATACACCACCCTTCTCTGCCCACATCAACACAACAATTCAATTTCAGTAATTCACGGCATTTTTCTCTTTAATACAACACTCTACGCTACACATTTCCCTTGACTATATTTCAGTAGTGTAATAATTCAGGGTCAATAGCAATCACTGTAGTACAGTTTGAAAATAAGGTATGAATTAGTCTTCCAAGTTTGTTGAAATTCCCATTTAACAAAAGAATTAAACAAATATCAAATATGGGTTACGAATGGAACTAAAATTCTTGGAAATTAGAAGTTACCCTTAACTTGGTCTCCAATCAAACATTATATAGAACCAACACATAAAAAAAAATGAGGTGCAGATCAAGAAAATGTTTACACAATTGAAGAAAATGTGCACACATATTTGCAATATGTCAAGACCAAGGACATGTGCACACAAATTTGCAATATGTCAGGACATGTGTAAGCTACATACATGATTGTGCTTTAAACTACTTGATGTGCAAACATCAGAATAAATGTGCACACATATCTTCATAAGTTGACGAAAAACCTTACAATCTCCCCTTTTGTCACAATCTCAACATATTATCAACATAAACATCTCTTAAACAATGTCAACATTACAAGCACAAATGGGCTCAGGTCTCTCTCTGGGGTCTAATTCCTTTGTTAAGGGGGTCGTTTTAGTTCTAATTCTCTAGGGCCAGGACGTCCCCATTCTTGAGATTCCTTGGTTGTTCCCTTGTAGCGACGACTTATGTGGTTGGTAGATTGAAGAGCTCATTGAGCAATCTGTTGCGCAAATTGTTGATTAGATCCAATGTAATCTCCATCCTTGGCTCTGATGTGATGGGATCCACGGTTCTATGGTCGTTGCATGATGGTAAGCCCATAATTAGTATGATCACCACGCCTAGTTGGTTATTGGTTAGAGGAACATTGTCAATATTGCCTAAAGCTGCTGTAGCGTTTAGGGTGCCCTTGCTCTCAGGTTGCTATCCCACAAAGCATGTGGTCACCATGTTGTTATTACGGCTTTTTGTATACAGTCCCCGCAGATGATGACGTCAGCTGTTGATGCCAAATTTCTCACTAAATACGAGATTATTATCTTGGCTTTTGGAACATATTGCCTTCACGCTTTGCCCGTGGATTTGTTGACTCTTTTGTCTCTGACTTGATCGTTTGTTGCAAGGTTGGTCTCTATCCTACAAGAAAGATACAAAGGCACTTGCGGGATTCCAGCCCCATATATTAATATATCTATATCTATTCCACGCCCAAATCCAAATTATATTAAAATTTAAAACTTTTTTTACTCTTTCTCCACTCTACGGCTCCAACTTCTTTTATTTTTATCCTCAAATTTCTTTGCTCTCTCATTCTCTTATTTTCTTTTTCATGCTATTAACTCTTAAAACTTTTAAAGATTGAAATTGTTGAAACTTTCACTACTTAAGGTACCACAATTAGTTCTGTTATATGTTTTATTAGTTTTAGGTATGTGTATTGTTCGTTTCAATTGAGTTTATTTTAGGGTTGAATCATGTTTGTTTATTTTAGGGTTCAATTTAGTCCAAATGATGCTTGTTTTTTATCTTTCCATTTTTCTTTAGACTTAATTGTTGTGGTAATTGAGATTCTATCAAAAAAAAAAAAAAAAATAGCCTCACGTGCATTATGCTTAATGGGTCTGCCCCCGCGTGCATATAATATGCTTAATGAGTTACAGAGTTAACATAGAAAATTAGCCTCAAGTGAGAACCCAACCTGAATGCTTGTCTCTAATGCGATTTGTGTCAGGGGAAAATGAAACTAAACCTGGATTTCATCCTTCTAATCTTAAATTAATGAACAAAAACTTAGATGGGGCATGCACTTTTATAAACAAATATTAATTGGGCTATAAGTTTAGGGCCATTGAGAGACATATCAGCCCTTGATTTTGCGTTGCTTTTTACATATCTGGATGCCAATTAATCTAAAGTCTGCATAGGGCTCTTTCGGAAAAGTTCTGTGGAAAGGTAAAAGAGTTGTGTAATTTAATAATACAAACACCTCAGCTTCTTAAAGAACTAGCTTTCTGGTTTTTTATTATGTAAAATTGATCAAGAAGCTTGGGGGTAAATATTGAGAGATAAATATTTTTCCATGCACAATTTGGGTAATAATCCCAACCCAACAGAGTTAATTTTCATTTTCCATGTTTTGTGGATTATTTTCTAATTAAGGAGTTTAAGTAATTCTATTTAACCAATTACAATTTTTTTTTCTTAATTCATGTTTAAAAATTCCTTTCAAGTCTCAACCACCAATATATATATATATATATATATCTATCTATATAGTTATATTGGTATAAAAAAAAAAAAGTTGGGGTTAGCAAATTTTTATACTTCTATTTGAATTCAAGTTACAAAATTGCAATATATTATATAAACTAGAGTACAAGAAGAGAGAAGATAATTGAGAGGAAATAGAACCAATGCTTTTCTATTCCAAAGTTGAGTGTACATAATCTTTCGCAATACATCTATTTATAGTCTTAAGATTATGAAATATTATAAATGAAATCAAAAGCTAATAAAATGCTTTGAAGTTGTAGAACTTGAAAGGTTCAAGAGTTAGAGAAGATCAAAGATTGGGAAGTTATAGAATTGCAAGGGACATCCACATTTATTCATAACACTTCCCCTTGGATGTCCATTACACAAAGAATATGTCTCGTTAAAACCTTACTAGGAAAAAACCCAATAAACCTAGTGAAGGAAAAAGAGTACATTATTCTTGTGTATTATACGCATTTAGAAACTGTCTCATTAAAAACCTTACCAGCAAAACCCAGTGGGATAAATCCTTGGTAAAGGGAAAAAGAGTATAGTGCGTATTTACTCCCCCTCATGATGATATCACTTAAGATTTTTGTACCGACTGTAATATTCTTTCTAGCTAGTAATTCTTTGGAAAAATATGAGAAAAACTCACTGAACATATTATAGAAATTATATATATGTAAGTATGAAATAGAGGGCCCATAACTAATTTTTTCTTTATATACAAATCTCTATATCAAGTAATAAGTCACAAAAATAGACTCAAAAATACAATCCGACAGTGTTGTCTTTCTCCTCCGCTACTTGACGTCCCATCCGACCGCATCACATCTACCACATGCAAAAACAGTGAAATCAATGGGGTGAGCACTAATTGCTCAGTAAGTAAACCCACAATACTTCTATTCTTTCTCCGTTATTCAGATCCTAGATTTTCTTTCCTTACACCAAACTTCTCAATTCTTCTCTGCTCTTTCTAAGATTCTAGTTTCTCACTTACTGATATGTAAGCACAAATAGGGAAACTAACTCAGGATAGTAGAAATGGCATGATGCATATGCACAAATGCATAACCTTTTTCTATGCAATGCGTTCTCTTTTCTGTTTTCTTTTTCTGCGTTTCTTTCTTTTTCTGTTTCTCTTCTTTCTTTTCTGTTTTTCTTGCTTTTCTTTTCTTTCTTTCTTCTCTTTTCTTTTTTTTTTCTTTTTTTTCTTTTTTTTCTATTCTTTCTTTCTTTGCCGATCGAACTCGGTTGAGGTATGAATTTGGAACCCTGGTCGTGTGAGTGTATTCTTAAATTCTTTCTTGAGTACAGTTCTCATCCACATACACTTCTTACGAAATGTACAAATTCTTCTTTCTTATTCTTAGGCCGCTCACTAAAGGCTGCGTGTATGTGGGGCTATTCTTCTTCTCTGTCACTCACGGGTTCCCCATCGCAACAACCTTCTCTTCTCTTCTCTTTTTATATTTCTTTAAGTAAAATTTCAGTTTTGAAGTTTTCTTTAATTATATTCTTTAGAGGATGATTCTACAATTTATTTCTTTTCTTTCTTTCTCTTTATTCCTTAATGTTCTCATACATGTACATGTGCATGTAAATATGCTCATTCTTTGGTATTCTTTCTAAATGCAAATGCTCAAGTGTAAGAATGCATTATGGCATATAAAGATATCATTATGGAACTAGTGTTCTCTACCAACAACATTTCCATAACAAAGTAATAATCTAACATATTCATATATATGCACTTTCTTTGACATTTCATCAAACACCTTACATGCACATACAAACCCTAAATTGGTTACACTTCCATATATTTCTCAAGCTACCAAAATTGGAGCAAATAACTCTCTAAAGCCAACATCCAACCTAGCCGAAAATTCAACTCCACCACTCAACATCCATTCTTCCATAATTCATCCAAAACTTCATCAACTCAACACATACAAATCATCACTTCTCATAACCATGAGATTCACATATCAAACAATCTCAATTTCAATCCATAATTCTCATCATCCAAACACACATAGAACATATAAGAAATTTCTCTACACAAGTATTTATCCAATCAAAGGTAAAGTTGGATTTACTTACCTTGAATTTGAGCAATTCCAACACTATAATCTCTCTTTGATAGAATTCCCCTTCCTCTTAAACCCTAAGCATATAAAACCATAAGAATTCAAAACTTTAAAATTTAATCTCACATCTTGGTGTAAGAATCTTACATTTAGATGCTTAGGATTGAAAATCTATCAAAATCTAGCCAAAATCCTATGAATTTCCTTGAAAATTTAGTGAAGAAATTTGAAAGAATTTGGGGTGAAGGTGGCATGAACTATGGGTGGAGTGGCTAGGGTTTCTCTTCTTGAACTCTTATTACTACATAATAATATATATAGTTTCCCATTTTACCCTTGCACTTTCTAAAAATTCCATCTATGTCCCTTATTCAATTACAAGAATGCCCTCATTTTTATTAACTTCTCCATGTTATTCTACTTATTTTCACTCCCTACTTTTTCAACTAATTATGAGTGAAAAGACCATTTTACCCCTAATGAAATTTTATGGAATATTCTTCACACTTGTTCAAGATAACTTTAACAAAATTCAACTAAGGGTATTAAGGCATAAATAAAGCTACGTACCTTGATGTGGGCGTTACACCGACACATTCCAATATTGTATACCAACTTTTCAAATGTTGCAGTCGGTAAAGCTTTAGTGAATAAGTCTACCAAATTATCACATGACCGAATTTGTTTAACTTCAATATGGCCATTCTTTTGAAGATCATGAGTGAAGAAGTATTTTGGTTATATATGCTTCGTCCTATCACCTTGGATATAACCTCCCTTTAACTAAGCTATGCATGCAGTATTATCTTCTTATAATGTTATAGGAACTTCTCTGTTGTAATCGATGCCACATGATTCTTGAATATGTTGGGTTATTAATCTAAGCCAAACACATTCTCGGCTTGCTTCATGGATAGCTATTATCTCGACATGGTTTGAAGAAGTAGCAACTATAGTTTGTTTTGTAAAACGCCATGAAATAGCCATACCTCCATATGTGAACAAATAGCCTATTTGAGATCTAGCTTTATGTGGGTCAAATAAATATCCTACATCTGCATAACCAATTAATTGAGGTGTAGATTCATTTCAATAAAATAAACTCATATCTATTGTTCCTTGAAGATATCAAAATATATGCTTAATTCCATTCCAATGTCTTCGTGTCGGAGCATAACTATATCTTGTTAACAAATTTACTGAAAATGCTATATTTGGTCGTGTATTGTTAGCAAGATACATTAATGCACCTATTGCACTTAGGTATGATACTTTAGGACCAAGTACCTCTTCTTATTCTCTGCCGACCGAAAAGGATCTTGTTCACATCAAGTGATCTTACAACCATTGGGGTACTTAATGGATGTGTTTTATCCATATAAAATCTTTTTAAGATTTTCTTGGTATAATTTGATTGGTGCACAAAAAATCCACTCGTTAAGTGCTCAATTTGCAAACCGAGACAAAATTTTGGTTTTCCAAGGTCTTTCATCTCAAATTCCTTTTTTAGATAATATGTTGCCCTTTGAATCTCTCTAGGAGTTCCAATAATATTCAAGTCATCAACATATACAGCAATTATAACAAATTCAAATCTAGATCTTTTTATGAAAATACATGGGCAAATAAGGTCATTTTTATAACCTTCTATCAACAAATGTTCACTAAGACGGTTATACCACATATGACCTAATTGTTTTAATCCATATAATGATTTATACAATTTAACTGAATAAAATTCTCGAGAATTTGAGTTATATGCATTTAAATCCTTTAGAGATTTTCATATATATGTCGTTATCAAGTGATACATATAAATAGGTTGTAACTACATCCATTAGATGCATATCAAGGGTTTTATTTGTTACAAAACTATTAAGAAATCGAAATGTTATTGCATCAATCACAAGAGAATATGTTTTTCATAATCAATGCTAGGTCTTTGCGAAAACCCTTTTGCTACAAGTCGTGCTTTATATCTTACGACTGCATTATTCTCATTTTGTTTTCACACAAATACCCATTTGTACCCCCATTGACATTAGATCTTTAGGTGTTCGGACTACAAGTCCAAAAATTCCACCTTTTTCTAATGAATTCAGTTCTGCCTTGATTGCATCTTTCCATTTTGGCCAATCTTCTCTCTATCTACATTCCTCAACAGATTTAGGTTCAAGATCCTCATTATTATTTACAATATCAAGTGTTATGTTGTATGCAAAAATATTTTCGACAATTATTTCTTTTCGATTCCATATTTTTCTTGTAGAGACATAATTTATTGAGATCTCTTCATTCTTGCTAGTTTTAGGTACCTGAACTTCTTCTTGAGTTTCATGATTAATTATGTCTCTATTCTCTTCATGAGAACTTGCCTCGTTGATGTAAGCATCTTGGTCATTTGCTACTTTTTTCTTTCGAGGATTTTTATCTTTGGAACTAACTGGTCTACAACGCTTTAAACGTGCCTTAGATTCATTTTCTACAGGTAATTGTCCTTCAGGGACATTAATCCAAATTGGAGCATTTGTAGCTAGTATGTGAGATTTAGTCACTCTTTTTGAATCAGTAAATGTGTCTGGCAACTGATTTGCTACATTTTGCAAATGAATTATCTTTTGAACTTCTTGTTCACATTGTTTAGTATGAGGATCAAGATAAGATAATGATGATATTTCCTAGGTAATTTCCTTTTCTAGCTACCTATTCTCTCCCCCTAATGCTGGGAATTTTGTTTCATCAAAATGACAATCAGCAAATCGTGCCGTAAATAAATCTCCTGTTAATGGTTTTAAATATTTAATTATAGAAGGACATTCATATCCAACATATATTCCCAATCTTCTTTGAGGACCCATTTTAGTGTGTTGTGGTGGAGCAATTGGAACATATACCGCACATCCAAATATTTTTAAATGGGAAATATTTGGCTCTTGACCAAAAGCCAATTATAAAGGGGAGAATTTGTGATAACTTGTTGGTCTAATGCGTACAAGTGTTACTGCATGTAAAATAGCATGTCCCCAAGCATAACTTGGGAGCTTTGTTCTCATAAGTAATGGTCTAGCAATCAATTGGAGGTGTTTAATAAATAACTCTACTAGATCATTTTATGTATGAACATGGGCAATAGGCTTTTCAACCGTTATTTTGATTGACATACAATAATCATTAAAAGCTTGAAACATAAATTCACCAACATTATCAAGTCGTATTGTCTTAATTGTATAATCTAGAAATTGTGCTCGCAATCGAATAATTTGGGCAAGTAATCTCGCAAACGCCAGGTTGCAAGTAGATAATAAACACAAATGGGACCATCTTGTAGATGCATCTACTAAGACCATAAAATATCGAAATGTTCCACATGATGGATGAATAGGCCCACATATATCACCTTGAATTCATTCTAAAAATGTAGGTGTTTCAATCCCAATTTTAGCTGGTGATGGTCTAATAATTAATTTACCTTGAGAACAAGCAGCATAAGAGAATTCATTAGATTGAAAAATCATCCCAGAAAATCATGCCGCGGCATGGATCATGAGAAAAATAAAAATCTCACATTTTCTAACTTCGACTTGAACTTGTATTTTCCCAAAAACACCCCTAGCAAAGGAAAAGTATAGTAATTTATTTTAGGGATACTTTTTGACCTAAATTGAAGTTACTTTTTATCAAGAAAGAGAAGGAGATTCTTCCTAGGGTTTGGATTATTCATGCTTTTGGGGGAATTTCAGGTTTGCTCTCTTTATTGTCAATGTGTAACTAAACTCTTATTTAGGGATCCAATGTAGCCTAATTGGAAGGCTCTATGTTTAAACATATATTTATTGTTATCAATTCAATGAAAATCTGGATTCATTCATGTATTTATTCTACCTTTAATTTTCATTATTGTGTGACGACACTTAGTGTGAATTAGTAGGTTGCTTGTGTTGAGATTATTGAATGAATAATTAGTATTTTGTCCATACACCTTGAAAAAATATTAGTTGGTTCATGATTTCTTGAATAATTAGTGTCTATGCATATGCCCTAACAGATGCGCCTTTATTCTTGATTTCGAGTATTCTTGTGTTTAATGGGTTTTTAATTCATAGGTTAGACTCAGTAGCGGATCCAGAAATTTTTGTTAGAGTGGGCCAAAATAAAAACTAATTACACATTAATATTTTTGTCCATTAATATTTTTGTTAGGGTCGGCCAAAATCCAGAAATTATATATATTAGTATTTTTTAAAATAAAATTGATTAGACTATACGTCCTAGCTAGTCTTGTGTTAAAAATATTGGGTTAATCCTAAACGCCTTACAGTAATACCTTGATTTAGTGAATGCGAACCCTAAGACTAAATTAATAAACAATAGAGAGATGTTTGACATAAAGCTAAATAATTATGGTGAAATTGGGGCCTTAGGTTTTGGTCAATTGGGTTTTAGATAATTTTTATAGTGGTCAAACTTAAGCTTTAATCAGTTGTTACTTTTCAAGTGATTTTCCATAATTCTTTATTATTAATTCTAGTTATTAGTTTTAATTGAAGCAAAGTTATTAGGATTAATTGAGTACTTACAAATCTCTGTGGGATTGACTCTTGCTTTGCACACTATACTGCGATAGCGATTCGTGCACTTGCGAGGAAGTAGAATTTGTTCATCAGGCAACGGAAAAATTAAAGAATAAATCGGAAATCAATTACTATTACGCCAAGATCCAGGTATTGATTACAATATTTTCATGTTAGTAAACATAATGCCTTCTCGGTTGGAGTGCTTAAGTAATATCTGTATAAAAAACAAAATTAATAGCAAATTCATACAAGGATTTAGATTCACTTACATACGTTTGGAGGCTCCTTCAAAAGTCTGTGATTCGATTTTGCTTCCGATTCAATGTAGAACTGCATGAACGTTGATCCACACGAAGACAATCCGAAGAACCAAAAAGGGATTTGCTAGATCCACTTGATGGCTTCAAGAATCAAAAGGAATTTTTCTTCTCCACTCAATGAAGAAGAACGTGAGAGAGAGTGAGGGTGGCTAAGGTTTTTGTTTTATTCAATGAATGAATAATTCTATTGATTTATTTTAATTAAGTTTCACTTATATAGTGTCACTTAATTAAAACCCTAATCCAATTGGGAATAGCCATGGATTCTCAAGTTAATCCATCCTTGCAACCAAACACCCATTTTTAGTATTTTAATTTTATATAATTATTATTATAATTAAAATCAATTAATATATATTAACATTTAATTAAAAGTAATTCATTTAAATATATGCAAACACATATTTAAATATAATCTCACTAATTTTAATTTTAATATTAAAATTAAATACAGGTAACAACCTCAGCAAATTTAATTGCACTATGAGATTACCAAAATACCCTTTCGTCCTAAAAGACGAAAATACCCATTTCACAAACTGATTCTTAAATTATCTTCTAAGTGTGTGACCCGTAGGCTCTTTATCATATCAACAGTGAGTAGTATTGCGATTAACACCAATTAATCTTCTCACTACACACAGACTAAGATTAGCCCCTAGCAAGGCATCATGGCCACCCGATAGATTCAGATTCAGCGAAATAGCTACCTATCAAGGATATGGTTACTGTGCAATCAAATCCTTTCATCATACATTATCTCATCAAGGCTGAGGTATAGAGATAGTGTCAACCTCAGATATCTTTAATATCTTTATATTTAGTTACTGGACCAATGACCGGGATAATAAATTGGATTGAGCAACAACTAAATCCCACTGTGGCCACATATTTTGTGTTATTGTCATTTACTAAATTACGTAGTGAGATAACTTCTACCGTACCAGGGAGTGATGAATCCTTTGTCGATCCACCATAGTCTTAATACACTCCTCGATGCAGCCAATCACTACCATATTGATAGCTTTTAATAGAACTACGTTGAGCTAGTGAAACTACATCAATCAATGCACAAGGCACTTCGGTGATCTCAAGTCTGAGGATCACATGCACCACCATTCGTTAGAGGATTTATTTCATAGACACTAGGGTTACCATTAGGGGTGAGCACGGGTAGCGGGTAGAACCGGAACCGGGGGTAAGAACCGGAACCGGAACCGGAACCTACCCAGAACCTGCACTGTGCGGGTAGGTTCCGGTTCCAATTTTTTGGAACCGCTACTGTGCGGTTCCGGTTTCGGTTCTTGCATGTGGAGGAATCGGAACCGGAACCGGAACCTGTAAAAAGGGTACCCTGTTTGGAACCTGTTTTGGAACCTGTTTGGAACCTGTTTTGGAACCTATTTGGAACCTGCTTTGGAACCTGTTTTGGAACCTGTTTGGAACCTGTTTTGGAACTGCCTTTGGGAACCTGCTTTGGAACCTTTTTGGAACCTGTTTTTGGAACCTGTTTGGAACCTGTTTTGAACCTGTTTAACTTTTTGGAACCTGACTATAATGAAATATTTGTGAAATGTAAATAATGGGGAGTTTCTATTATTTTACATATAAAAAATTTAAAATAGAAAAAGTTAAATTTTTAGAATAACCTAATTAAATAAATATACGAATACAATTATCCTTATTACATATAAATTACACCATATTAAAGCTTTAATATATTATAATATATTAATATAATTTTTATCAATTAGTGAATAATGGAATTATGATCCAATTAAAAGTTTTTTACATTTTTAATGTTATTAAAGAATTATTTTGAATAAATAGTATATTTGATTGAGTAAAAATATATTTAGTTATTTACTTCAATTATCAAGTTCTAAGTATATCTAAATAAATTAGTAATTAATTATTATATATGATAAATTGATGAACATTAATAAATTTAATTACTAGTTAAATATCATACTTAATCAATTATAATACTACTTTATAGTTAAATGATTACTAATTAATTTATAATTTTATAACATTACTTAATTGATTTAGTATAATTAATTATAGTATTACATTAATTATTACTACTAATTAATTGACTTATAAGTTATAACATAATTAATAGTTAATTAATTGACTTATAATTAGAAATTAAATTAATATAGAATTACGTTTAGATTTATAGTATAATTACTTAATCAATTATAACATTTTATTATAATATTAGTACACTTTATTAAATGTTAAAATTAATTATTATAATATTACATTAAAAATTTATAGTATGATTCTAAATAGTTAATTCACTATAACATTACATTAAGTATGTTATTAAATTAATTATAACTTCTAATTAAATAATTACTTAATTGATTATGTCATTATATTAAAATATTAGTAATTACTAATTTACTACATAACATTACATAATACTAATTAAATGATAAGAAATTTAATTATTATAACATTACCTTATAAACATTTCATTATAAACATAATTAACATTACATTAAGTTAATAATTACTCATTAATTATAATAATTATATTACATTAATACATGATCACTTACTTAATTATAGCATTACATATTAAATGATTATATAATTACATAATTAGTTATGAATTTATAACATTACATTATAAACATTAGTAATTTACTAATTTACTATATATTACATTACTTAATTAACGATTAAAATTTAATTAATTATAATACATTACCTTATAATTTATATATAATTACTTAATCAATTATAACATTCCATTAAAACATTAGTATATTAATCAAATGATTTGAAATTTAATTAATTATATATTAATTATAGATTTATAGTATGATTACTTAATCTATAACATTACATTATACTTTATAGTTGATCATATAATTAATATAACATTACATAATTAAATGATTAATTAATTGATATGAGTTATGATTTATGTTTTAACATTAGTAATTACTAATTTACTACATAAACATTAGCACAATACTTAATTAAATGATAAGAAATTAATTAATTATAACATTACCTTATAAACATTTCATTATAAACATTAATTAAACATTACATTATAGTTAAATAATTACTCAATTAAATTATATATTATTATATTACATTATATATTAGACACTTACTTATTATGCATTACATAGTTACATAATTACTTAATTAGTATGAATTTATAACATTACATTATAAACATTAGTAATTTACTATATTATTACATTACTAATTAAACGATTAAAAATTTAATTATTATACATTACCTTATATATTTATAATATAATTATTTAATCAATTATAACATTCCATTATACATTAGTTATTAATCAAATGATGAAATTTAATTAATTATAATATTAAATTATAGATTTATAGTATGTTACTTAATTCATTATACATTACTATATTATTAAAGTATGATCATATTTAATATAACATTACATAATTAAATGTTACTTAATTGATTATGAGTTATGATATTATGTTTTAAACATTGTATTACTATTTACTACATACCATTAGCACAATATTTAATTAAATATAAGAATTTTAATTATTTATACATTACCTTATAAACATTAATTAGCATTACATTATTGTTATAATTACTCAAATAAATTATAATATTATTATATTACATTAATATTATGTCACTTACTTAATTATAGCATTACTAATTAAATGATTACATAATTACTAATTAATTATGAATTTATAACTTACATATAAACATTAGTAATTTACTATTTATTACATACTTAATTAAACGATTAAAAATTTAATTAATTATACTTACCTTATATATTTATAATATGATTACTTAATCAATTATAACTTTCATTATAAACATTAGATATTAATCAAATGATTTGAAATTTAATTAATTAATATATTATAGATTTATAGTAGAGTTTTAATTCATTATAACATTACATTATACTATTAAAGTATGATCATATAATTAATATAACATTACATAATTAAATGATTACTTAATGATTATGAGTTATGATATTATGTTTTAAACATTAGTATTACTAATTTACTACATAAACTTAGCACATACTTAATTAATGATAAGAAATTAATTAATTATAACATTACTTTATAAACATTAATTAATGTTAAATAATTACTCAATTAAATTATAATATTATTATATTACATTATATTAAATCATTACTTAATTATAGCATTACATAGTACATTTACTTAATAGTTATGAATTTATCATTATATTAAAAACATTAGTAATTTACTATACTATTACATTACTTAATTAAACGATTAAAATTATAATTATAACATTACTTTAATATTTATAATATGATTACTTATTAATTATAACATTCCATTAAACATAAGTATATTAATTAAATGATTTGAAATTTAATTAATTATAATATTAAATTATAGATTTATAGTATGATTACTTAATTCATTATAACATTACATTATACTATTATAGTAGATCATATAATTAATATAACATTACATAATTAAATGATTACTTAATTGATTATGACATTATATTATAAACATTAATAATTTACTAATTACACAATACTTAATCAATTATTATAATTTTATTAATTATAACATTATATTATAAATTTATGGTATGATTATTTAATTAATTATAACATTCTATTATAAAACATATTACAATACTTAATTAAATGATTAACAATTTAATTATTTATAATATTACATTATATAAATAGTATATTACTTAATTAATTATAACATTACATTTACTTATGTATGATCACTTAATTATATACATTACAATTTACATTGTATTATGATCACTTATTTAATTATACATTACTAGTTTCTAATATAAATTTACTAAATTATTTGGTATATTATAAATACCCAATTGACCAATTATAACATTAAATTAATAAATTAATAAATATTAATATTTATTTTATGTGATTGTGATGAATCATGTTTTGTGTTTTGGTTTTGATTGACGAATTTTATGTGAATTGTGATGAATGATTGAATTCAAGTGTTGCTCAGAGATTCGGTTATGAGTTACATTGGACACAATGAATGATAATGAAAATTTGTTAGGGTGTATTTGTAAACTTATAAGGTGTTTTTGTTATTTTTTAACTAATAGGGGGATAATTATTTTTACAGGGTACCCTGGAAGGAACCGAACCTGCATTTTAGGTTCTGGTTCCTTGAATTGAAGAACCTGTACTGTGCGGTTCTGGTTCCGGTTCCTTTTTTTGGGAACCTGCACTGTGCGGTTCCGGTTCTGGTTCCCCCGAAAAATACAGGGTACCCGGAACCGCTCACCCCTAGTTACCATCCCTATATGGAATCCTTAAGTGGGTCTATCTAGTGAACTTGTCTACAACAAACACCCATGTGTTACACCAGGTTTTTGGCAAATAACCTTGACAAGTGAGATCAGTCACTGTCTTTCGACAAGGTCATTCAAAACTATGATAGCGTTACCGTATTATCTGTGTCCTTGGTCATAATAATACTGGAGCTATGGAAATTTCTAGAATGATCACCGTATGTGATCATAGGGTTCTCACTATCAAGATTTGAAACACTTGATACCCTCATCACGATTCTACCATCGTAAGGACATATATCATTACGTATAACTATGATTTACACGATATAGAAGAATTTGCCTTTTATTGATAAATAAACATTATTACAAAGAGTCAATTTTACAATAATTGATTGGCTCTAGGGCACCTACTCTAACAATCTCCCATTTACACTATAGCCAATCATTCATGTATTTAATACCGAATGACCTTAAGTGTTTTCATGCTTCTGCTATGATAGAGGCTTCGTTACTAAATTGGTGAGATTGTCATTAACATGCACTTTACTAACCTGCACATCTTTCCTCTCAACCATTTCTCTGATGAGATGAAATCGTCTAAGTATGTGTCTGGACTTCTGGTGAGAATGTGGTTCCTTTGCTTGAGCTATTGCTCCATTGTTGTCACAATAGACATCTATTGGATCAACAATCATGGAGACCACACCATGTTCGGTGATGAATTTCTTAATCTAGAATGACTTCTTGGCCGCATCAGATAATGTGATATACTCAGCCTCTATTGTAGAGTCTACTACAATGCTTTGCTTAGAACTCTTCCAACTCACTGCACTCCCATTGAGACAAAATACAAACCCGGATTGCAAGCGATAATCATCTTTATTCGTTTGGAAACTAGAATCACTGTATCCTCTTATAGTGAGCTCATCTTCCCCTCCATAAACCAAGAACATATCCTTAGTCCTTTTTCAGGTACATAAGGATGTTCTCGACATCTATCCAATGAAGCTCACCTGGATCTGATTGATATCTACTACAAGTGCTTAAAGCACATGAGACATCAATCCGAGTACACAACATGGCATACATGATGGATCCAATTGTTGATGCATATGAGATCCTCTTCATTCTATCGCTCTCATCGTGTGTTTTAGGACACATATCCTTGGAGAGATAGACACCATGTGACATCGAAAGAAATCCCTTCTTGGATTCTTCCATACGGAATCTCTTTAGGTACCTTGTCAATGTATGTACTTTGACTTAAGCCAAGCAACCTATGCGATCTATTTCGGTAGATCTTTATTCTGAGGATATAGGCTACTTCTCCTAAATCCTTCATGGAAAAGCACTTACATAACCAAGTCTTTACCGACTGTAAGTTCGGTATATTATTCCCGATCAAAAGTGTGTCATCGACATATAACACCAAGAATGCCATTGCATTGCCACTTACTTTCTTGTAAACACAGGGCTCACCTTCGTTCTCGGTAAAACCAAACTCTGTTACAGCTTCATCAAAATGAATGTTCCAGCTCCTTGAAGCTTGCTTGAGTCCATAAATGGACCTTTGCAACTTGCATATTTTATCAGCTTGTCTATTTTATCAGCTTGTCCATCAAGAACGAAACCATCGGGTTGTGTCATATACACATCCTCTTTAAGGTTTTTCGTTCAGGAAAGCTATTTTAACATCCATTTGCCAAATTTCATAGTCATGATATGCAACAATCACAAGCATAGTCCGAATGGATTTAATCATGGCAACCGGAAAAAAGGTTTCTTCATAGTCAATACCATGAATTTGTTTGAAACCTTTGGCAACCAGTCGTGCCTTATAAGTATGCACCTTGCCATCCATGTCAGTCTTCTTCTTGAAGACCCATTTACACCCTATGGGTTTTACCCCTTTAGATGGATCCGCCAGAGACCATACTTGGTTTTGGTACATGGAGTCTATCTCAGATTTCATGGCTTCAAGACATTTAACGAAATATGAATCTGAAATAGTGTCTTCGTAGGTTCTAGGCTCATTGTCTTGGTAGACCAGTACGTTACCATGTTGAGTCTCAAGAAAACCATATCTCTCAGGCTCGTGACGCACTCTCCCAAACCTACGTAGCTCTTGTGCTACTTGAGGTGGTTCACTTTAATCCATAAATTATAGAGTGACCTCCTCACAATGTTCAACCACTTCCTGTGGGACATCCTCTCGTCCTTCGTCTAATGCATTTTATTGTTCTAGAACGTCATCTAGTTCTACTTTTCTCCCACTAGTACTTCTTAGGAAAAATTCCTTTTCTGAGAAGACACCAGTACGAGTGACAAAAATTTTGTGCTCTTCTGAATGGTAAAAATAATACCCTTTGGTCTCTATAGGATACCCCACAAAAATACATTTGTTAGATTTCGAGCCCAGCTTGTTTGAAGTCAATTTCTTGACATAAGCTTCACAACCCAAAATCTTCAGATAAGACAAGTTGGGCTTTCGCTTACACCATTGTTCATATGGAGTCTTATCTATAGACATTGATGACACATGGTTCAATATGTGAGTCGCAGTCTCTAGGGCATAACCCCAAAATGATGTGGGCAAATCACTAAAATTCATCATGGACCTAATCATTTCAAGTAAGGTCATATTCCTCCTTCTAGACACTCCATTGTGTTGGGATGTATACAAGGAGGTGAGTTTTGATATTGTCCCACATTCCTTCAAGTATGTTTAACTCAACTTTCCACACTTGGCATAGTTGTTAGTTTTGAGAATATTCATATTGTCTATTTTAATACATATTATTATGAAACAGTTCCATAAAGAATATTATTTATACTAAAAGACAACAATCCATTAGTAAAACAATATTCTTACTTGTCCAAAGTGGACACAGAAATATCATTTCTAGAAACTGAAGGAAAATCATAATAATCCACAAGTTCAAAGTAACAAGCCCATAGGAAAAATCAAACGATAAGATCCTACAACTAATGCAGCATCACGTGCTCCATTTCCAACTGGTAGGTTCACCTCTCTCTCGACGAGCAATTTACTCTATCGTAGTTCCTACACATTAGTACAGTTGTGAATACCACATCTTGTGTCAATGACCCAAGATGTTGAAGGAGAGAAGTTAATCTCAATCATGTACATACCTGAAGTCGAAGCATCTGACTTCTTCTTATTTGCGAGAAAAGCCTTGTAGTGCTTCCTTCAGTGCCCAGGCTTGCCACAATAGAAGCAGACTACCTTCCCACCTTTCTCAATGCCACCCTCAGGCCTAAGAGCATCATATCCTTTGGGCTTGGGCTTGGGATTGGGATTGGGATTGGATTGGGATTGGGATTGGATTGGGATTGGCCTTGGCCTTTCCCTTGCCCTTACCCTTTCCTTTACCGGTAGCAACCGGTAAAATAGGCTTAGACTTTTTCATGTTTTGCTCCATAATCCTAAGCCTGTTCAGGAGTTTCGACAGGGATTTCACCATCGTGTTCATATTGAAATTCATTATGAATAATGAAAAGGAATCAGGTAGTGACTTTAAAATTAAATCCATTTGTAAGTTTGCATCCACACCAAACCCCAAAGTTTTAAGACTTTCTATGTACCCAATTATCTTAAGTACATGAGGACCAACTTGGGCTCCCTCAATCATACGACTCCTAAACAATGTGTCAGTTTTTTTGTCATCTTATGATCCTAGTTTTGTGTCCTGTCTGTTATTGATCTTTTACCATTGTGCACCGACTTCTGAAGGTAACAACCTTTACAAGTGTGAGCACTTTAGCTTATTTGTGTTCACATCGTTTTTGGCAGATATTTTTCCTCAAATCACACTTCACGCATTTGTTTTCACTTCTGGACATAATGATTCCTTGATTGTTTTTCTGTCTTATTCTTTACACTTGTCCCCTATTTATTCGCTATGTAAGAAAATGAATATTTCTTTTGTCTGTGGTCCTTAAATGTCTTGTGCAAAAAGAAAGACAAAAAAGTTAAAGTTTAACTTTTTGTCCCCCAACGTTTAATGTGTTGATCTCTTTATATTCTCCCTTTTTTTTTTTTTTTTTTAATTTTTTGCTAGAAACCTAATTGCCTCTGGTTCATAAAAAAATATCCCCTGAGGTTCTAGTTTTTGTTAAGGTTTCTTACTATGCTTTGGGAGGCTTAAAATTACCTTCATCACTTATCCTTATGTAAGATCTTTTGAATGTTGGTTTCTTTGTGACGAGAGCTTGAGTGCAAGCTATTGTCCTGAATTCATTGTTGAACCTTGAAAGGAACTCTTCTTCAACATGACATTGCTGTGTACGTGAAACTTCTTGTGATGGGTTGAAGTTCAACCAAAGAAGATAAAATCGTTATGTAGAAAACAGGGAGTGTTTTACTACTATGGTAATCTTGCTTTGTATTTGAACTCATAAGTATTTCATAGTGAATTTGCTTCCTCTAGACGTGGTCCCATGGATGTAGGCTTGATGCCGAACCATGTAAAAATGAGCGTGTTCTTTACTTGGTTTTATGTATGTTTTATTCAGTTATTCTCAACTCATTTGCACTATATTGAACAAGCAACCCATTCTGCATAAGTTTTAATCACTTGGTAACCCCTTTAAAACTTACACAATGCACTAGACACCTTATGCCTCTCATGATGAGCATTTCCTTCAAAAAGCTCCTTGAGGTGCAGAATCATGGTACCAGTGTCCATATTCTCATGCTGCTTTTGCAACTCAAGTGTCATCGATGCTAGCATAATGCATTGAACATTATCAACATCATCAAGAAACTTTTGGTAAATGTCTTTTACTTTTTGAGTGGCATCGGGACAGGCTTAGCCATATAAGGCTTGTTAAGGATATATAATTTCTTTTTGGACTTTAGTACAATCTGAAGATTTTGATACCAATCCGAGAAATTAGATCCATCCAGCCTGTTTTCTTTCTTGATTATCGATTGCAAGTTGGTATTGCTCATTTTGGTGAATCTACAAATGCAGAAAAGTAAAAGTCATTATAATGTTGATTATTAGTTAATAAGGTCTTTTATTAAAAACGCTCCCACTATTTTCCTCAAGCCAATAGCCCTTACTATTAACTCGGGAAAGCCAACGGATTGAGATCCCATCTAGCCCATTTCAAGCCTTCGCTTTGGCAAACAAGCTAAAATGGGTTGATTAGGTAGGCCAACAAACTTAATCCACACCAGTTTATAGCTCCCACTACCAACCTCAAATGCAAAGTAACCCAACAAACCAATCACACAATACAATGACCAAAGCCATTGTCCTCAAGTGTGATTCTCAGTATCACTAAAGTGGACACTACATGTTGCCACGTACACACAACAAGTGTACTTCTCTACTATGCCTATGATATGTTTATCAACCTTCACTTTGGCGAACAAGCAAAACATATCACTTAAGTCGACCCATCACCATTAAGGAAAACTCCAATGAGCTTTAACCTCCCACTGGTAGAAGTGTACCCTTTGCTTTGGCGAACAAGGTTCCAACAAATAGTGGTTTGATTAAAGTCATGGTGATGGAAGGCGTTTTAATTAGTGACTTAATATACTTTATTTGAGGGTTTTTATTTTATGTCTTACCAATTTATCATCTTTGTTAGAATGACATTGACCGGCATGTTATCAAACATTCAACCTTAGCATGCATTCTAAGCAAAAATTAAACATGCCGGTACATAGCCCACCAAAACCGATTTCCTCGAGCCTAGAGGAATCGGTAGGTCAACCTAGGGTTTAAAAGTAAAACTTGGGTCTTCAAGTTATTCCTTTTCATTGCTCCTCCGTTTCTTTATCACGATCATTACTAAGATTTTACAAAATAAAATCCTATTCTAATTTACATCAACAAAATAGAAACCTCGCGTTATATACAAGGGGAGTAAGATGAGAGGAAGAAGTACATAAAGAATTTAGACGGAGGTAGGACACGCAGGTCCTATTTATTTAGAAATTTACAAACAAACCCATATGTTTGAGGCTCATGTATCAGGCACCATGCAATTATCAAACAAGAACATTGCATACATTCAAAATAATCAATTTTGAATTGGGTAGGTGAAATTATTAAATTGCCCTCTTAAATGTGTAGAATATTTATTGCTTTAAAGGTTTTGAAAAACTGCAGTTCAGTTCTATGTGAAAAACACAAACTGATCTAGCAGCTATCTTGCCACAACAAAGAAAATTCTTTGCTGCGGGCAAGTTAAATTACCACACGGTCGCCACGGTAAAGCTTTATTTCACCGCAGTGAGATTCAACCACCAGATAACTCCAGGATTCCAGAATGTCTCTTGCTACGGCGAAGTGTTATTTCACAATGGCAAAAAGCCACGATCTTGCGGTCGTGCAGCGAAGCTTTATTTCGCCGCGGCAAACGCTATAGATATGTGAATGTACAGTTCATGTTTTGCAATTTTTCGCAATTCCGAATCAAATCGAATGCATCAGCATACGATCAAGATATCAACCAACCAAAAAACATTCAATCAACACATTATTAATCAATTGATCAATCAAATCATGCAATTAAACACTGAATTTTACATAATAATAAAAAAAAAACAGTTTATACAATAAAATGTTATCAAACATCAAATAAAATACTATGATCATTTACCGAGGCTCTGATACCATTGCTAGTAATTGATCTCCAGTAGGCAGAAGAAAAATTAAAGAATAAATTGAAAATCAATTACTATTATGCCCAGATTCAGGTATTGATTACAATATTTTCATGTTAATAAACATATCTGTATAAAAAAAAACAAAATTAATGGTAAATCCATACAAGGATTTAGATTCACTTACATACGTTTGGAGGCTCCTTCAAAAGTCTCTGATTTGATTTCGCTTCCGATTCAATGTAGAACCACATGAACATTGATCCACACGAAGACAATCCGGAGAACCAAAAAGGGATTTGCTAGATGCACTTGATGGCTTCAAGAATCAAAAGGAAATTTTCTTCTCCACTCAATGAAGAAGAACATGAGAGAGAGTGAGGGTGGCTAGGGTTTTTGTTTTATTCAATGAGTGAATAATTCTATTGATTTATTTTAATTAAGTTTCACTTCTATAGTGTCAGTTAATTAAAACCCGAATCCCATTGAGAATAGCCATGGATTCTCAAGTTAATCCATCCTTGCAACCAAACACCCGTTTTTAGTATTTTAATTTTATATAATTATTATTATAATTAAAATCAATTAATATATATTAAAATACATATATTAACATTTAATTAATAATAATTCATTTAAATATATGTGAACACACATTTAAATATAATCTCACTAATTTTGATTTTAATATTAAAATTAAATACATGCGACAACCTCAGCAAAATTAATTGCACTGTGAGATTACGAAATACCCTTTCGTCCTAAAAGACGAAAATACCCATTTCACAAACTAATTCTTAAATTATTTTCTAAGTGTGTGACCCGTAGGCTCTTTATCATATCGATAGTGAGTAGTATCGTGACTAACACCAATTAATCGTCTCACTACACACAGACCAAGATTAGCCCCTAGCAAGACATCATGACCACCCAATAGATTCAAATTCAGTGAAATAGTTACCTATCAATGATATGGTTACCGTGCAATCAAATCCTTTCATCATACATTATCTCATCAAGGCTGGGGTACAGAGATAGTGTCAACCTCATATATCCTTAATATCTTTGTATTTAGTTACTGGACCAATGACTGTGATAATAAATTGGATTGAGCAACAACTCAATCCCACAATGGTCGCAGATTTTTTGTCATTGTCATTTACTAAATTACGCAGTGAGATAACTTCTCCCATACCCGGGAGTGATGAATCCTTTGTCGATCCACCATAGTCTTGATACACTCCTCGATGCAGCCAATCACTATCATATTGATAGCTTTGAATAGAACTACATTGAGCTAGTATGAAACTATACCAATCAATGCACAAGGCACTCCTGTGATCTCAAGTCTAAGGATCACATGCACCACAATTTGTTAGAGGATTTATTCCATAGACATTAGGTTTACCATCCATATATGAAATCCTCTAATGGGTTGATAAGTACTTGAAAATACACTTATATTTAGTGGTTTATAGGTATCATTTATGGGAAATTAGGATTGATTCGCATGAATTAACTTAATTGTTTCATAAATGCACTTTTTGGGATCACGGGTATTTTTGTTGTGCTTTCAGGGAATAAATCTTAAAAATAATATTCAGATGGGAGATGATGTTGACGAGAGAATTTTTGACGATTGGAAACAAATGGATTGAGAATCGAAGTTGAATTGAAGAAGTTATGGAGCTTTGAAGTAAAGAGGAAAATCTAGATTACGCTCCAGTTTGAGCATGTCTTAGTGTTTCGATAAATACTTCAGCTATAGTTATTGTATCAAAATGATTCTTAAACTGTTGGAAAGCTAATTAAAAGGGCTAAATTTCATATGTTTACCACATCGCCAGATTCTATCGTTATTATGCTCAAAAATCACTATCTCTGGAGTGATAAAGAAATAAAAGAATGATGCAAGGTTAGAAGAGGAATTGGACCATGCCGCAGCATTGTGCTGTAGTACAACAAGACCAGAACCAACCGCGCCGCAACACACTTAGTCCAGAATCAACCATGCCGCAGCACAGTGCTGGGGTACAGTCACGACAGCTAGAAATTTTTCTTCCGTTTTTTACTGGGAAAATAGGGTTTAAGAGTCCTAAACTAACTAGAATTAAGGAAAACAAAACCCTAACCCTTGTGGGATATAAATAGAAGTCTTTTAGCATTATTTGGGGGAATTTTCTTTTAGGGATCTTTGTAGAGAACAAAAATACACAATAATGGAGAGATTGAAAGAGGCTTGGACTGAAGAATTGGGGTAGATAATCATCAACTCCATTGTTCTACCCAAGATTTCCTAAGTTTTTCTTATCTCTTGTTATTATTTTGTTATTCATTAATATGATTATGTTTTTCTTCTTCTCCATGAGTAACTAATTCTTTTGTGATTGAGGATGATTTCAAAGCCCTAGACATGTCTTGTGATTAATAAAATTTGCATCTATTTATCTTTTGATCCCTCTTGGTTATGTGATTATTTCTCTATGAATAGGGTTTAGATAGATTGTCTTAATTGTTTAAATGCACAATTAAATAGTTAGGATTAATTTATTAATGCCAATTTAGGTTGTTTAGTACGGAATCACTTTATTAACCTAAATAACTAGTGGTAAAGTGTATGCCTACATGCATACATGGGGGGTAATCACTCAAGATAACTAAACCGACCATATGAGTTTAGCCTTGATTCAGTAGGTCTCTCACAACTTAATACTTTTATTACTTTGAATCTAGAGATCGTATCCTATGTTATTTAATAAATAGGGAATTAGGTTATGACCGTGTCTAAGCCAACGACTCAGTAAGGAGAGATGGGACTTATCAACGTTTGGTATTTTCTGAGTTGATGTGATCAAGAGGGTAGGAAGTTAAAGAGTGCTTTTATTATATGTAATTCATGTCTAGTGGTGGCGAATAAACCTTCAATCTAGTTTCTCTTATTTATCTCTTTTGTGATTGTTTCCTTGTTTTACTTTGTTTAATTTTAGCTTGATAGTTTTTGTTGAGTTTTTATAATTCGTGACAAACCCCGTTTGAAGTAGATAATTAATTGAGTTCACAAATCCCCTACGGGAAATACCCTTACTTGCTTTTAGCTACTACATGACTTTACATTAGAATTTAGTGAGGTAAAATTAGGTGTTGCATTTGCACACATCATTGGTCTGTCCAGTGAACTTGCCTGCAGCAAGCATGTTACACCAGGTTGTCGGCAAACAACCTTGACAAGTGAGATCAGTCACTGTCTTTCGACAGGGTCATTCAACACTATAATAGCGTTACCGTATTATCTGTGTCCTTGGTCATAATAATATTGGGGCTATGGACATTTCTAGAATGACCACCATATGTGATCATAGGGTTCTCACTATCAATATTTGAAACAGTTGATACCCTCATCACGATTCTACCATCCTAAGGAAATATATCATTACATACAACTCTGATTTACACGATATAGAAGAATATGCCTCTTATTGATAAATAAACATTATTACAAATAGTCAATTTTATAATAATTGATTGGCTCTAGGGCATCTACTCTAACATTTACTTTTTATAGATTTATTCAAGTAGGAAAGTATTGTGTTATTGCATTCTTTCTTTTCAGGTTCTTGATATTGTATTATTTCATTTGCCTAAGGTTTGGTGATTTTTTTTTTAATTTTCACTAGTTGTTTGGCAAACAGTGGCGGAGTCATGGAGGCCTCCCATTGGCAAAAATCCTGGGTCTGCCACTATCTCGATGTAAATTCTATAAATACATTGTATTATAATACAACATATGCAATCTTCAACTAATTTAAGTACCATGGTATATATTTTTTGCAATATAAAAATAATTATTACTATGTGGTGACAAGTTCCTTAAGATAGGACTTAAAAAAATTATAATGTGGAGTTTATTCTTACTTATAACTGGTCCAAGTTGGGACTATAACTTTTTATGACTGCATGAAGATTATTACTATATAAAGTATCACTATAAAAATATTCTACTGTAATTTGAAATATTATATATCTTATATAAAAGAAATATTTATTATCGTTTAAAGAATATTATCTTCATAAAATATATAATTTTACAACATTTTAATTTAATTATTAGTATATCAAATTTCTTAATTTAGGGATAGTATCAAATGTAGGACCTGCTCTCTTAGTTTGAAATAATGGAACAAATCCTTATCTAGGATAGTACTTTGCTTAAGGTGTATCAGGTAGATAAGGAATTAACTTCTAATTACCAACCTGACCTGTAATAAGATTATTTTAATGCATTATACTTTCAATTTCAAATAACTTGCATTAGCTAAGAAGCCAGTGGCTACGGCCTATGTTATAACAAATAATTAAATCCAGCTGTCCGGCAGTTGAGCTGCATAGCCAACTATGTACATATATATATGTGCGGCGCGTTAAAATGAGAAAATTTCTAAAGCCCTTGAGGTAATACCTTAATTTGTAGACCCCCTATAGTTTTGGATAGCTCACAACCCCCTACTATTAGGCACAGTCATGTGCAATCTGTCTTTTGACTTCCTATCCAACATAAATACCATATTTATCCCTCATTTGAGGTAAAATAAAAAGAACTAGCAAATTAATAAACACAAATGTTTTAAAGTTATAAATAATCAAATAAAATTTTTTCTTATGAAATTAAAAAAAAAAAATTCCAATAGAATAGAACCAATAAATGTGTTATCTCAAAATAAAATTGAGCTCTCATATTGAAAAAAAAAATCAACAAAATCTTATAATTTAAAAAAAAAAGTTTTTTTCATTTTTCTCTTTATGAAATCGTTTAGGATCAAACGCAATCACTTCATTTAGAATTATTAAAAATTTGTATCAGATATTTTTTATAAATTTATAAAAAGGTTATTAGATAATTTTGAAAGGATTTTTTATGTTATTATAGAGTATTTAATAAATAATTATATCTTTAATTTAATGGGAGCGTGGTGTAGACGCACATGGGAACGCGTCTTTTATTCAAAAGCAGGTTTCTTGTAAATGAAACCGAGTTGAGAGTCCTGACCGCCAAAGTTGGGTATTAAAAGCTAGTGGTCTACGAAACTACACAACCACCTCCACCTTATGATTTCCCCTCCCAGTAAAGAGACAAAAAACCAGAGAGAGAAATTATTGCTATGGCTGTTCTCAGCAGGTCCATCTTCATCACCATAGCGGTTCTTGCTGTTGTTCTAATTGGCTCAGCAGAGGCACAAGATCAATCATGTGCATCAAAGCTGGTAGCCTGCTACAAATTTATCAACACCACCACCAAACCAGACAACGATTGCTGTAGCAACATAAGAAATGCAGTACAAAATGAGCTTAAATGCCTCTGCACTCTCTACACCACCCCTGGCTTGTTGCAGACTTTCAACGTCACCTTTGATCAAGCTCTCAAGCTCACTAACGAATGCAACGTCCCCACTGATATCAACGCCTGCAAAAGTATGTAACCATTACCTTATCTCAATCTTTCATCTTTTACAAATTTCTTCAATTTCATGATTTATGCTCAATTTAATGCTTTTCTCACTATTTTAGTCAATTTTATTGACTATTTCTTTTTTCTTTGTGTTTTTGCCTTCGACACAGGCTCAGCTGCCTCACCCACATCGGGGCCAGGTTTTAATTCCATTTTAATTACACAATTTCCGTTTTAATTCCATTAAATGGTGTTATTTTTCACTTTCTTTTTGGTTCGGTAAAGCGAAAATCATGATCACAGTCATCAGGTTTAGATCTGCTACAAATTTGTTGTTATGTCTGACCACGTGATAACTAAAAGTTAAAGTCAAGGTCAAGTCGGCCGGCAAATGTAGACCAGTAATGGTCTAGCTAGCCCAATATAATAAGAGTAATAACAGCGTTACAAGGAGGTATAAAAAGAGTCGTATAAAGATTTAATTCCACCTCTTGAAAGAAGGGAAAAAAGAGAAGTATTACTCATAATAACAAATCAAAGAATAAAATATTTTTTATATCAGCGGTTGAAAAATCACAATGAAAATGGAGACCGATTCAACTACTATTTATCTAATTGTCTTTTATGTGGAAGTGGAGTAGGTGATGAATATGGTTAGGCCCATTGCCAGCTTATGGATGCTTTCGGTGCCTCCAAATTTGACCTAGTATAATACTAGTTTACAGTTCTGCATTTGTCATCAATTCTTGGTGAAGAAACAAAGTAAAAAAGAAAAGAAATCATGTCACAACTCACAACAATGTGAAATCATAGAAAACGGAGAAGGAAAAGGAGAAGCATTCACATCGTTTTTAAAATTAATTTCTATTGTCAGACAGTCAAACATATTATAACTGATAGATGCTTTTATTACTCATGTAATTCAAAGTTTCCTTCAGTCCGTTTGTTTTACACTGATATATCATACATAATATTGATTAGATGCCTCTGTGTATTTACATATGTTTGCCCTTAATTGAAAATTGATGGCAATAACAATATAAATGTTACAGGTACGGTACCCGGAGGTGACAGCGGTGGTGGAGGGAGGGTGGCATGGACTGGAGTTACCAGCTTACTCTTATTCTGTGCTTCCATGTGGCTTTATTAGTACCACCAATTACTTATATTTGGTAGTGGAGTAAATAATAAAGTTGAGATGATTGATTAGTAGAGAGTTCATTGTCATTTGCTGCTTCATATTTTATAGATTTGGACAGTGTTGTTATCCCCTATATGCTATATCACATTGATCTTAATATCTTCATGTATCTGACCATTTATCACAGAAATGATTTGATGTTCTTATTGGAAATAAATGAAGTGTTCTTTGATGTGTCTTTTATCCTTCTCTTTGAAATTAATAACAAGTTTAATCACACTTCTATAAGGGCTATTGATAATTGCCATTTGCCAGTGAAAAGAGACTAACTTACATTTAACATGTGAAGCTCTCAACGATTGACAATAATATCAATTTCAAATCAAATGAACTATTTGATAATTGGCTTAACGGAGTGGAGAGAGTGGTTCTTGTTGGTGGTCTGGATTTAAAATTTGCATGGTTGTAGTGTCGTGTTATCAAGTTAAAAGAAGTTCCACTTTTTAAAATCTTTTATTATTATTAATTTATTTCTAAATAAAATTATTGGACTTACCTTTTATTTCTTTTCTCTCTGGACAATTTTGATACTCTACTTTACATAAAGACTAATTCACCGTGATCTTATTTAAACTTTTTTAGAAAATTTTCTTAAAATATGAATAAGAATTACAAAAAATTTCATCTATTTCTATGAAGGAAATTAATTTATGTCCTGAATGGATAAAAACCGATTATGAAAGCTTCATATGAGTATCCATTCGCACTGCATCTGATTTTTATCCAGCTATTCTATAATTTGCTTGAAAATCTAAGTATATCTTCAACAGTTCCTAATTTGATTGTGATTTGTGTGGTGTTTGGTTGTTTGATTAAACAAGCCTAATTAACTCCTAATACAAAGTCCAAAGCTTAATACGAGGTAAATGGATCAAATTTTGTGCTTTCATTATTTTTGCAATTGTAATTTCATTTTGCTATAATTTCCTAATAATACTAAATCCTAAAATATTATCAACACCAAGATTATTATCCAAGTCCTTGAAAAATCCTCAAGGTGATATTTTTATTTCACTTAGGAGTTATGAATTCATTTCTATAGATTTATAAGTATTTTTGTCCACTTATGAATTTGTGCGAGCACATTTAGTTCTGATGTCTGCACATCATTTTGTTTAAGCACAATCGTTTTTGTAGCTTTCAGTTGTCATGACTCTCTATGTTGATGGACGCACACTTAGTCTGTTTTTGTTGTAAAACATGTGGGCACATCAGAGTCTAGTGTGCAAACAATCATCCAATCAGACTTTAATACAAATGTTGTGTTGCCATTTGTTGTTAGGATATTTTTCCAGGTTTGAGATATGTGTAACAATGTAAGTGCTCCATATACATAATATCTTAGATATTTTGAGCAAGTTTTCTTTATATTCTTCATCAACCTTGCATTTACGTTTGAGCCTGAATATTTCTTACATTGTTCTCTGAAAATCCTTTGAGATTTATTTCATATTTAATCAGGTTCCATATGCTTTGGTAAGCTTAAAATACCTTGTTAACCATTTGTTGTTTGAGTGTTGTTGGAACGTGGTTCCATTGATGAAAAGCTTGATGTGATTTCAAGCTATGAAGCTGAAGTGCATCTTCGGTGTTGAAGCTTGAGTGGAGCTCGAGATATCCAAAGGGTGTCTTGGATTCAAGCAAGCTGTGGCAAGATGGTGGATCATCCAAAGTGTGGAGTTAGAACTTTGTGAAAACAAGGAGTGTTTTACATTTGTTTGCTTAACTATAACTTTGTATTGAACCTTGAATGTTTGCTATAAAGGATTTGCTTCTTCTAGACGTGGTCTCATGGATGTAGGCAGTTCGCTGAACCATGTAAAAACCATTTGTGTGCTTTACTTTATGTCATGGATGTTTAACAAATGTGTTGATGATGAATGGACAAACCTACATGCATAAATGAACAAGACTAATATATTCCACATAAGTTCAATGAACTTGGTTAAGTCATAAAAAATTCATTTGGTATCAGAGCGTACTCTGAAGAGTCATTTCAGTAGATCCTTGCTTGTTGTTTGTGCTTGAGTCTTGATTTTAGGTATGTTACTTTTTGTGTATTTTTGTGCGATTTTGATCAGTTTGTCTCGCTACAGCGTTTGTGACCACATTTGTGTTGTGTGTCTTCACATCTGATTTGTGTGCTTGTATCTCGTTACAACATTTGTGACCACATTTGTGTTGTGTGTTTCCACATCTGCCTTGCGTGGTTGTGTGTCATTACATTTGTTTTAGTTGTGTCAACATCTGTTGTGTGTTTATCATGAACTTCTTTAGTGAAGAAGGGTTTACAAATAGACCACCCATGTTAGAGAGACCAAACCACGCTTTTTTGAAACCTAGGATGTGTGCCTTCTTAAAGTCTATAGATGAAAAGGTGAGGATGTGATGTGTGGTTGGTTGGAAAGCACCCGAAGTTGTTGAAGAATAGGTGACCAAACCAAAACATAAAGAAGGGTTGAACAAGACTGAGTTGGATCTTGCTAACTTTAATTCAAAAGTCATTCATGCCATTTTTAATGCTGTTAGTATAAATCAAAGGAAAATGATTGCTAACTATGAAATTGCAAAAGATGTTTGGGATAAACTCCAAGTAAAAAAAATGAAGGAACAGACACTGTTAAAAAGACTAGGCTTAGGAGATTGGTTACTCACTATGAAAATCTGACTATGCATAAAGATGAAACAATCACTAGTTTTCATGGTAGGATATGTGATGTGTCTTAGAGCTGGGCATTTGGGACCGGGCCCAAAAGCCTAGCTCCAAAACCCGGTCCTAGGAGGCCTAGTCCCAAAACAGGACCAGGCCTAAGGAGGAGGGCTCGGGCCCTCCATTGGGCCCTCCTCCAAGGCCCGGGCCTGGGACCAAATTTTTTTGTATTTTTTCAATATAATCCCCTGCCAAATTACATAAAACCCCCTATTAATTTTAAAATAAATATAAATTACGAGGGTTAAAATAAAATTTTACAAAATTTAGAAAAAAAATCTTCAAGGTCCAAAAAATTTATAAATTTTACCCCTAAAAAATACTAAAAACCCCCTATAAAATTTTGTTTTGCCCCCAAAATATAAAAAAAATTGAGGGGGGAAAATAAAATTATCCAAGCCCATGGGACCGGTCCTCATGAGTGACTGGTCCCATTTGGGACCAGTCCCAAGGGACCAGGCCTGGGCCCGCAAGGGACTAGTCCCTTGCCCACCTCTAATTTGTCTAATGAGTGTTATGTTTTGGGTAAAGTCTATACTAATGTTGAGCTTGTCAAGAAAATCTTATGCTTACCACCCAAGAGATTTATGTCAAAGGTGGCCTCAATCGAAGAATGTCGGGACTTGGATGTCACGTAATTGGATGAATTGATTAGATCATTGCAAACTTTCAAACTCAATATGAAAAGACGGGACAAGAAGTCTGGTAAAGATCTTGCTTTGAAGCATGAGGTAAATTCTAATCCCCTTGAAAATGTTGATGAAAGTGATGTGGATGATGATAATTGTGCCTTACTCACAAAAAACTTTGCCAAATTTTGGAAAAGAATATGAGAAAACCAAATGTGACTAGAAAAGGCTAACAACCCTATGTCAAAAACTTTTCTGACCAGTCTAATCTTGGTGCTTTTTCGAAAAAGTTTTCAAAAGAACATGAAAAGAAAAACAAAGGCATTAAGTGTTTTGAGTGTGAGAGTCATGGCCACATCCAATCTGAATACTATGCCACCACTTTGAAGAAAAAGGGTAAAGCAATGGATGCTACCCTAAGTGAGAGTAAGTGATGAGGAAGAAAATGAAAGTGAGGAAGATGAACCTAATGTGAGTGAGAATTTCCTAGTTTTACGGTTAATCAAGAGGATAGTGAGAGTGCAACCTTTGATGATTATAGTGGTGTCTATAAAGAGCAACAGAAAGCCTATGATAAAATCTCGTCATTCCCTATTGAGGCAAAAATGCAATAGCCTTGACTAAATAAAGTGTCCAACTCTATTTAAGGTTGTGAACATTATTTTGAACTCATAATTAAAAACCGTGTCTCCCATAATATGACTAACACATTTAAATAGTTCTTAATATATATTTATAATATGACTAACACATTTAAATAGTTCTTAATATATATTTATAATAAGTTCTAGATCATTTGCCATTGACTTAAAACAACAAATATGAAAGGTAAATCAAATAAATTATATTAATAATAAAAATATTTACTGGTATAGGTTTTGTCAAAGAAGAAATCGCCTGGAAGCGCGCCACGGCGAAAGTCGCCCAGAATGCAAAATAGTTCCTTTCCAGCCCTAATTTAAGTTACCAGTATTTACTAAACTGCCACTCATTGTAAAAACTATATAAAGGGCAGTATATTTCATTTTTTTATAGATATGAACATTTTGGAAAGATTAAACATTTGGGGATTGAACTACTCTTGGGGCTTTTGGAAAGGAGGAGCTTGGAGAGGAAAGGAGGTTCTCTTCCTCTCCTTCTCCTTTGTTATTCAGATTATGGTTCTAGGTGTATTCGTTTCTTTTCCTTTATGTTATAGTTTGTTTTCTAGGGATTTGATATAATCTAATTGAAGGCTTGTGTTTTATTGTTATTATCTAAATATATGATCCATTCTATTATGATCTAGATTCATTTATTGCATTTAATTCAATCTTTAGTTGATATTAGGCTTGATCAATCTTGATGTTAGTTAATTGATTGTATGAGACAAGATTGTGTATGGAATGACTGATTTGTAGCCTTGCCCAGGTATAGTTTGGTTACTGTCTTTAAGATTGTCTTATGCTTAATGGGTTTTCATAGTTGGACTAGACTATACGCCACTAGCTAGTTTGATTAATAAAAATACTAGGTTAAGTTCGAACGCCTACGGTAATACCTTGCCACCTTAGAACGAGCGAAGCTTCATTTAATGCACTGCAGAACACAATGGAATGGTCGTTCCACCATCGCGCACGGTCGTTCCTAACACCAACGGTCATAAAATTTGAAATATGGAGTCCATAATGGTCATTCCACCATCGTGCACGATCGTTCCACCATTGCGCACGGTCGTTCCACCATATGGAACGGTCATACCATTTAGTTCTTCACAATCCATAAAATTCCAAAAGCATGAATGATGTCATTCCGTTTGGAACATGCTTTCCATCATGATTCCGGCTGCTTTGGCCAAAGTGATAAACATGAAAGTTTTAGTCCTTTGAATTATCTTTCCGACTCCGCAAGAATCATGTAATTATGCAACAAACGTTATACGTGAAATACCGAAGAGATGTTCTTGATCTTTATTTTGCCAGACTGTCAACTTGTATGATGATTTCCTCCTTGATTCTGGCTTATCTGGGCAAAGTTATGAACATAAAAGTTTTGGACCTATGGATTAGCTTCCCAGCTCCACTAGAATCACGCCATTATGATCTTTGTAGCCAGAGTTATCTCTAAAATACCATACAATGGTTCTAAATATTGATTCTACCAAACTATAAGCTTTTATCTTGATTTTATCCTCGATAATGGCTGATCTGGATGAACTAATGTTCATACATATTTTTTTATCATTAAGTTAGCTTTACAACACCACAAGAATAATGTGATTTGGAGATCTCTAGCCAAAGATATCTTCAAAATACCGAAGAGTGTTCCAGAGGATAATTCTGAGATTAAAACCTGCATTTTCATTTTTGGTCATGACTTATGTCATGCCATAGAGTTTTGTTAGTCCTTATACAATTATTTTGCTTGGTTTGACACATCAAAACACATAAGGGTCCAACACTTTCTAAACTAGAAAACACACAAGCACTATGATCTTAGCAATTTGACTATGCCTCATTTCTATTTTGGGAGTCCTCAGCCTTAGACGTGTAAATCTTAAAAATAATCCAAGTTTTGGTCAAGCATCAAGTCATCATCAACCAAACAGATCAATGGAAGCACAACAAATACATAAGATCTACTCAGTAAATTCATCAAGACAATCGCCATGCAATTCGCAAGAAAACAAAAACCCTAGAGGTACAACATGAAAGACTATAGAGTACAAAGGAACAAATCACACAATACAGTGAATGCCAAAAATCAAGAAACTAGCTTGCGAAAAATGATAAAGGGTCTATTCATAAAACAATGCCAGAGTACACCTAAGTCGCTAAATCATTTGTACGACTAGAGTGTAACAACCATGCAAAGCCCACTACATGTCAACATAACAAAGCTCACATGTTCAAGCAACAATGATGACAAGGTGACATGGCAAGGAGAAGTGGCTAAATGCACTCTCCCATTCGCTTTAGTTACCATAACCATCAACGACATGTTTAGCCACTCAAGCGCCAAACTGGAAAATTTGAAATTCAAGATTCCTGCAACTCAAATTTGCAGCATGAGGACCAAGACCTAGAGGACTTGCAACATTGGACTTTTGGAACCTTGCGAGACTTAGAGAATTCCAGTAACAAAATTGGTTCATAGAGACAACTACGTGACACTATAGAAGGCCCTTTTAGTGCACGAATTTCCTAAGGGCTAAAATGTCAATGTCTCTATTGGATACTACTTGCACCCTAAGCAAACATTCCAATAGATATTCTCCTAAATATAAGTAGAATGAAAGGTTTAATGAAGAATCTAAGAGGATTGAGGAAGTTGAGTCAGATTTGGAAGTGAATGAAGAATGGATCTGTTCCAAATAGGAAGTAGATCCTAAGTTCTCTTAAAATACCAAATTTCCATATCCTACCGAATCTCCTAATCCACCAAGCAAAGTATTCTACTAAAACTCTTTCTACTTCACTATAAAAGAGGCTAGTGGCATGGAATAATATTCAACAATTCACATGGAAAAGTCTCATACTAGAGCATTCTAATTGGTAAGCCTCATGCGTTTTGATGTGCCAAAACTAAAAAAAAAAAAAAAAAGTAATAAATGGACTAACAATGTGCAATAGTCTGACATAAGTCATAACCAAAACAAAAATGTGGATTTTTAAGATGTAATGACCATCCGTGTAGCTGGAACGCCTGTTTTATTCAATTTTTATGGGAAATAATCTCCGATCAAGCCATTCTAATTAGGAACGACATCGTTTCTCATCCCCTTTCATAGTTCTATCCAAGATGAAGCAAAAATCCATTCAAGCAAACTCAAGTCAGAAATGGAATGACCAAACTGGACAACTGTTCAAGACATATCAAGACTTATCCAAAAGAGGTTAAAACACAACCGCCAGTTCCACATGAACGACATTGTTCCATCATCTCATTCGTAGCTCTAGAATCTTGACACTTTTGTGATTTGAAAAGGAACGTTTGTTACATGAGAGGAATGCCCATTCCCAACTGAAGTCAATACTTTAGACTTAGAATTTCCAAGCTCAAGTCAAGGTTATGTAAACTTCAAGTAAATCAAGAACGACCTCGACGAACGCTTATTCCCAGAATTCTTCAATCCGTTCCAGAAAGGAACGATGCCATTCTAGGATGTCGTTCAAGGCTCTGGAATTTGTGGACATTAAGTGATCCAAGATGGAATGCACGTTCGCGATGGAGGAATGCCCATTTGCGATATAGTAACAACCATTCCAAACACTAGATTTCAAAGTAAAGTGACATTGGTGTTAGGAACTGGCGTTCCAACCGTTCTCGATGTTGGAACGCCAGTTCCTCTGGGTTCTATAACTTTTTATAAGTGTATTAAATTCGACAACAACTTTAATTTACTAAGAGTTGGTGGAGACTTTAAAAGGGTGATTTATTGCAAGAAAACAATAGAGAGAATAGTGCATTATCCAACATTCAATCTTGCAAACTCTGGAGCTCAAAATCAATCTTCATTTGTACCAAAACTAACATCTTTAGAGAGAAATATTGAAACCATTGTGTATTAGCCTAGCTTAGAGGCGATCATTCACAAAACACTTTATCTCATATCTTTGGGTGAAATCATGTAAAGCTATTGTAGAGACAAAATCCTGAGAAAACTATTGTATTGGTAAAATCTGATTCTAGTGGAACTTCAAGGAGGTTGCCTTGAAGAAGTGGATGTAGGAGGCTTGTGATCAAAGCTCCGAACTACTATAAGTTCTATGAGCATTTCTCTTCTCTCTCTCATTTATTATTTGTCATTAACTTGCTTATTTATTGCTTATCATTGAAGTTATTTATTTTTCTTATTGTTGGGTAATTGGAGGTTTTTAATATTCAGCATTAAATTTTTATTCTGATGTTCACCCCTCCTCTAGGAGCATTTGCCATATTAGAGTTTTACACCAGTTGAAACCCAACCGCAGTCTATGTTAGCCTCCCATCGCTTTTCTAACCCTGCAATCTCGCAAGAACTCTCTTATTTCTTGCATGGGATAGTGTTACAATAAAAGATAACTCTGGAGACACTAATCCAAGGGCAAAATGTGGTCCGAAAGGGCAAGACAATTAATTCAAGTTTTGAGCAAATTTTGGCATCAACATATGTAAATAGCTTCTTATGATATATGCCATGAATTGAAAGAAAGACAGAAATGTGCCAACATGATTCACGCAGTTTTTATTTATGAATTTTCATAGCACTTAGTGAGCTTTTTTGCATATTTAAGTGGGAGAATGACAATTACACCCCTTGAAACTCGAAAAACTGACACTTTGCATCTCATAACTTCAGAAACTACCAAGAACACCCTATACCGTTAGTTTTTTCTGTTAAAATGGATATGGCTAATGACAGGATTGGCAATTCAAGTTAAACTTACCTTTTGAATAAATTGATAAATAAAAGGTTCGAACCCGAAACCTTTAAGTATAAAATTAAATCAATACACCACTTTGCCAAAAACATTTTATGCAAATGTTTACTAACATACTACTATAATACTTACACAAAAAAAAAAGAAAAAAGAATAAAGGTATAAAATTTATAATATTGACAACTTCTTTTGAATTATTTTATATTTAATATTAATTTTAACATTTTTAAACTATAATAGATATATAAAAATTTAATTTTAATAATATTGAAAAATATAAATTTAATACATTTAAAGTTCCAATAAATATAGTATATTCAAATTTGAATCCTAAGTTCGCGTTTGTTCACTTTCTTTTTTTAATTTTACTCCCCCGTTTTCTTTTAATTGACGTTTTCGGTTGAGGCACTATTTTAATAAAAACAAAATTTCTCTCTCCCACCACTTTTTTTCCCTGATTTTGCAGTGGGAAAGACTTTAAAGTGGGAACTTTCCTGTTTATTTATCAGTAACATTTTTAACAATTTTGTCTTATTTATTTTGTTTTAAACAATTTTAAAGATGCGACAAGACAAGGCAAAACGACTTTAATTTTAAAATTTAAAAAGTCTTAAAATACAATTAAAAGGAAACGAGGGAGTATATTTTTTTTTCTGATTTTATCTTAGTTTAAGTTTTTCTCCCCACCTCTCTATATATATACATATATATTTATTTGTTTTCTCCCACCTTTACAAGAAAAAAGGTTTTTTTTCCGAATTTAGTTTAACATAACGAAACAATATTATATAATCATGTTAAAATAGATTTACATTAATGATAAATATATTTAAATTAATAATATATAGATTTAAAATTAACAATAAAATATATTTAAAAATTAATAATAAATTATATTATTAATAAATCGTAGGTAAATTTTTAATTGCATTCGTCAAACTTTGTCTCTCATCAATTTGAACCAAAAATAAAAACAAACAATAGAGGGTGTCCTTGGTAGTTTTTGTAGTTGTGTAATGCAAAGTGTCAGATTTTGGTGCTGCAAGGGGTGTAATTGTCATTCTCCCCATTTAAATTCACATTAAGAAATGTTGGGTTAATATAATATGTGAGGTATTTTTAAGTATTACTTGAGAGGATTTATTATGCTGGGGATTTTCACTGTTAACATGGATAACATTTCTTTGAAAGGGAGAACGACTTACACGTACCCAAGGTTTGTCGTAACAACAAGTTGGTACCCAAAGGTTTTGAAACGACAAATAGTACCTTCCGTCATGTTCTGTTAGTGGTTTCTGTTTATTACTGTTTATTAATAGTGAAAAGACTAAAATGCCCTTAAAAGTTTGAATTTTAGTTTTTTATAAATTTAAAATTTCTAAAAAACCCCTAAGTTTACAAATTTAACTAAATACCCCAATGTTAAAAATTTTATAAAACAAGAACACCCCCCGCCACCTGCATGGCCAGATTCCGGCCACCACCGCCGGAATCTGGCCGGCAATTGCGTTACGACAAGACCCGTCGGATCTGTTCGTAACGCTCGATCTGGCCTTTTCCGCCAGATCCGTGGCTGATCTGGCCGAAAAGGCCAGATCTCCATCTGCGGCGTCGACGGCCAGATCTGGCAGTAGATCTGGCCCTTTTCGCGGATATGGCCGAAAAAGGCCAGATCTGGCTGTTGCTTTCGACGGCCGATCTTGCCTTTTCCGGCCAGATCCGTGGCGGATCTGACCGGAAAAGGCCAGATCGGCACGTTACGACACGACACCCGACGGTCTGTGTCGTAATGTAGTTTTCCGGCCAGATTCCGACGATGGTGGCCGAATCTGGCACTAGGGGTGTTTTTGTTATTTAACAAACTTTTTATATATGGGGTGTTTAATTAAATTAGCAACTAGGGGGTTTTTTAGAAATTTTTTAAATTATAAAAAACTAAAATTGAAACTTTGAAGGCATTTTAGTCTTTTCACTATTAATAAACAGATATGTAACAAACATGACGGAAGGTACCTATTTGTCGTTTCAAACCTTTGGGTATCAACTTATCGTTACGGTAAATCTTGGGTATGCACAAGTCGTTCGGCCTTCTTTGAATCATGTTTTTAGGGTTTATTTTGAAATGTTTATGGTGAAATCCAATGCCTTGTGTCTTAATCTCTAGTGACTTTATTTCTATGCATTTTCATTTAGTTTCATTTGTTGAGTTTTTCATTACAATTTCAATTTTCAATCTTTTCAAATAAATTAGGGCTAGAATATTTTTGGTATAGGAAAATCATCTATGTGGACAATATTTTACTTTTCATTATATTACTTGAACCGACTAATATACTTCTAAATTTATCATCACTCACCACCTACTCAATCAAGGAGGAATACGAAGTCATGTATATCTAATAGGCAAATAACTTTGTTAATCACTTGCATCACAATAAGAATAATGAATACTTTTAAATACACATTTTTTCATTTTCGGGTTATATTGTTAGATTAATTTCTGAGCAATGCGATTTCTTATTAATTTCAATTTTATGTATAGATAATTTAAATAATCAATTTTAATTCCGTGAAGTAACCTATATCAAAAAAAAAAAAAAAAAGGTATAGCAAAATCATTACAACATTTACTTGAGCCATTGGATCGAGCGACTGGATTGAGTGACTAGACTTGAGGGATTGGATTCTAGCAATTGGACTCCAGCGATTGGAATTGACTAACTGGACTTAAACGATTGAGTTGATTAGACTCGATTGATTGCAGCAGCCACATGACTTGACTTGATACTTGACTCAGTAATTCAAGCGATTGAACTCGATGACTCAAGCGACTTGAGTGATTGGGCTTGAGTAACTCGAGTTTATTTAAACTTTCATAAAAGTAAATTGATTTGCATTGCAAGTAAACATTAATCCCTTTTTTTTTTTTTTTTTAAATTCAAAACACTATAACAATCACATACTTCAACCATACAAGATGATAATAATCACATATACAAATATTAAAGAAACATGGACTACAAATTTAAAGTCACAAAGTATTGAAAAAATATCTCTGATGAATATAATCTTTTATGCATCATCTTTGAGTTCACAAATGTGTTCGTTATAGGGTGATGAATGTAGATGAATTAAAAGTCAGAGATGAAATGGGTTTTGGGAGATTGGTTGAGAAAGGTGAAAAGAAAGATGGGAGAAGAGATGAGTAAGGTTGGTTTTTTTTTTAATAAAAAATGAACATAAAAAATTAAGAAAAGTCTTGACTACATTGAATTTAAATAAAGTTATTTGTTAATTTTAATTAAAATATTATAATCAAGTAAATTTAAAATTAATTTAGTTGAATTTAAAGTTGTTATGCCAGGAAAATGAAGCTCTGACGTGGAAAAGTCACGTGAAGGGTGACCTGCTCCCGTCAGAGCAGCGCGAACACGTCAGACCTGCCAAGTGATATGGAGTCCACACGCGTCCTTTTTTCTGCAACAAGTCGTGCGATGTCATTTGGGAAAGGGAAATGGGACGTAAAGCCGGATTTATCCTGACAATCACACCAAACCATGGATTTAGTGATGATATAACGCTTTATTCTGATATAAATGAAGAAGACTCCTTCATTAGGGGGATTCGGCCATTTTTCAAACAACAAAAGAAACCTCTCTCTCCTGTAATCACTTTTGACTTTTTCGTCTTATGTAAGTCAGCTCGCAACCGCGACCTGACACTCACTAATATCAATACAAATCGTGGATGTAGGACTTGCTACCTTAGCATCCAACCACTAAAAAACTCCCTTTACATTTATTTCGCTTTTATATATTTCATTTTTCGTGCATTTGAACAACCAATCAGCGTTACACACGTGAGAGTTCGTTGGTGCTTAAATGAGCATCAACAGTTTGGCGCTAGAGAGGGGCCCTGATTTAGTGTCTACCCTTCATCAGGAGAATCTTGACCTACTGGTCTTACAGCTACAATGGCCCGCCAATCAGAACCTGAGCAGGGGAACCAGCATGCTGAAGGAGTCCCCTGGCCCTGAGGACACCCCTTCCAACATACCTCTAATTTCGCAAAATGCTGCTGGAAATACCCCAGCAGCCCCGCAATTGGACCCTGCCATCAGAAGCTACCTGGAGAGGTTTGACATACTCTCCAGACGGTCAACCAAAGGCTGGACCGTCTGGACCAAGGCATGTCATCTACGACAGCCGGAGCGGTACAACCGCCAAAAATGCCTGCAGGTCGCGCGAAAGCGCGGCAAAGGGCAATAGCCCGTGCCACGAGCACTGCAGCGCGTAAGCGCAAGGGTAAACAGTGGCAAAAAATAAGCCTACGGGCTCCCAACCGCAATACCAAGGGGCCCCAACAGGTATCGGCAAGCTGAGACTTGGCGAAAAGGCCCCCGAGCTGTCCCATGCCACGATGCAGGCAAACCCAAGCAAAAATGCTGGGCATGGTGGTCCCGATCACCAACACAGAACGATCCCGATCGTTATGCGAGAGGCCCTCACACCTCGCGGGCGTTTCGTACCACCGCGAGGGTCGTGAAAGTGCCCCTCACAACCCATCGTCTTCACACGCCTTTAGTCAGCGTGTGTCAGTGCGGCCGGAAAGCCGGCCGAGGCGAGGAGGAATCTAATCTCCGAGTGTCCTGAACCGCAACCGAGAAGGAGGGGCTCGCACGGGTGAAAACAACCCCCAATTGGCTCCATTACCGCAAATTGAGGAGCTGCAGCGGCTCTGGACAGGTTAAGGGAGCACAGAACGAACAGCGCGGTCGCCTCTACATCCCCATTTTCCTCCGGAAGTGCTAGCTGCCCCACTTCTACCAGGGTTCAAATGCCAGATATGCGGCCGTTCGATGGAAACTATGATCCGCAGGATTATTTATATGAGTTCACGACCTGATGGAGCTCCACCAGGTTTCGGACCTTACGAATGCCGTTGTTTGGCTGTGACGCTGACTTCTCACGCAAACGGTGGTTAAGTCGCTCCCAGCAGGATCGATCATGTTCGTGGCCTCAGATGAGCACGACGTTCTTGCGGCTTTCCAAGCCAACCGGAAATTTTCAATGCCTTTGAGTTACCTCAGCAACATAGGCAAGAAAGAGACGAATCCCTGCATCTCTTACGTTGATCGCTTCCACAGGGAACTCAACAAGGTGCTCATGCCCCAGAAGAGTCCATCCGAACTCTTATATAGCCAGAGTTCGCTCGCAAACCGACCTGTGAAGAGCTGCGCGGAGGACGATATTTCCCTCACCAGATTCTACAACCTGACCGAAAAATATCTCCGAATAGAGAATTCATTGGCGGCACTTCGCCGTCGCGATCACAGCACACTCCAGCAGTATGTCAGGTCGGGGAGACAACAGCGAGCTGACCGCAAGGAGACAACGCGATCAGCGAAAAGGAAAAACCCCGCTACGAGCAAAAAATGCCTATGCTCTCCGGTCCCCCGTCACGACCGCGACAGGGCCCAATACACTCCGCTGAATGTGTCCATATCTGCGATCCTCGACAAATCCGAGGAAGCCAACCTGCTCGGTGAGCCAGAACCCATAAAAACTCCTGTAACGGCCAGGAACAGCAAGAATACTGTCGTTATCATCGGGATAACGCATCACACTGATGAATGCCGACTCTAAAGCAGGTATCGAAGAGCTTATCGAAGGGACACTTCAAGGAGTACATTGACGACTCCCCAAAAGAAAACCAGGGGGAGCGAAAGAACAAGCGCCGTGATCGCAGCGGGTACGGCAGTGTGAACCTAATTTTCGGAGGTCCGCACCTCGCTGGAAACACGCGAGGGGCGCAGGACAGGTATGTTCGAGAGCGCATCATGACCCGATCAGGGTCATGAGCACATCGCAGCGACCTCAGAAAGCCAGAAGGAAGAACCAATCACCTTCTACAGAAGGAGGCACTCGCTTGCCACCACCCACACGAGGACGCTCTGTAATCACACCCCCTGATTGGATGTCATAATGTCTGCAGAATGCTTGTGGACAATGGAAGCGCTGTAACATCCTGTTCAAGTCCGCTTTCGATGAATGAACCTGGTCGAGGCCGACCTGAAGCCAGCCTCGTGCCTCTATACGTTTTACAGGGGATCACCTGATCCCCAGCGGAACAATCCAGCTCCCAGTCACGCTCGGCACATACGACGAGTGACTAGGGTTACCGAATTCTTGGTCGTGGACTGCCCCTCAGCCTTCATGGAATCCTAGGGTGACCTCTACTGAGAACCTTCAGGCAGTTACTTCCATTTATCATCTCAAGATAGTTCCCCCCCCATCGGGGATCGGGGAGGTAAACGGTCGCAAAGTGCGTCACCGAATGCTATGTAAAGCAGTCCAAATGGCCGACAAGGGGAAGGGCATTTCGCGGTGCGCACCCCGCCAGGCTATGGCAATCAGCCGGATCGAGCCACAGCCTGTCCAGCGGAGGATAATATAGATCCACAATCCAGGAAATCCCCCCCAACGGCCCGGTTGAGGATCTTCCGACAAGTTTCGATTGATCCGAAGAGCCGAGCCGAATGCTAAAGTCGGGAGCTGTCTCAACCCTCAGCTCACTTTTGAGCTGGTAAACTTCTTGAAGGAGAACATTGGTGTTCGCTTGATCGCATGCGGATATGGTCGGGATCAGCCCGGACGTTATTTGCCATTCCCTGAACGTCAGCAGTGAAGCTAAGCCAGTTCGCCAAAAGAAGGGCGATGGATCCGGAGCGGTACGCCGCATTAAAATCAGAAGTGGAGAACCTTCTCCGAAATGGATCTGTTCGCGAGGCTCTCTACCTGACCTGGGTCGCCAACCCGGTCCTGGTAAGAAGCCAAATGCAAGTGGCGAACCTGCGTAGACTTCAGTGACCTGACAAAGCTTGCCCGAAAGCACTTTCCCCCTGCCAAGAATCGACCAGCTCGTTGATGCCACCTCAGGACACGAGCTACTAAGCTTCATGGATGCATACTCGGATACAATCAAATCCCGATGTATAAGCCAACGAGGACATACGACCTTCATTACGGATCGGGGGCTATACTGCTACAAAGTGATTCCTCTTCGGCCTCAAGAACGCGGGTGCGACCTATCAAGGTTGGTCAACCGAATGTTCTCCGACCAAATCGGAGGACAATGGAGGTCTATGTGGACGACATGCTGGTCAAGTCCCAGGTCGCCTCAGAACATATAAGCTCTCGCTGAGAGTTTTGACATACTCCGGCTTTACCGAATGAAGCTAAACCCTCTCAATGTTCGTTCGGGTATCGTCAGGAAAATTCCTGGGGATATGGTCAATCAGCGGGGCATAGAAGTAAACCCCGAAAAGATTCAAGCTCTGCTCGATATGGAGAGCCCACCAACAAAAAGCAGGTCATGATTCTGAACGGGCAAATAGCGGCACTCAGTCGCTTCATATCAAGGCTAACAGACTGCTGTTTCCCATTCTTTAATGTTCTGAAGGCCAATAAAGAATTCGAGTGGACTTCAGAATGCGAGCAGGCATTCCAGAGTATAAAGAGCATCTTGGGAAGCCACCTCTCCTCTCTAAACCTCTTCCACAGGAAATACTGCTCATCTACCTTCCGTGTCCCAGTTCGCAGTCAGTGCACTTAAACACGGAAGAGGAAAAACTCAGTGGCCAGTATATTATGCAAGTAAACATCTATCGGATGCCGAGATGCGGTATCCGAAATGGAGCGACTAGCTTTTGCCTTACTGTCGCGTCCAGAAAGCTACGACCTTACTTCCATGCCCATACAATCAATGTAATGACAAATTACCCCCCCTCAGACAGGTCCTCCAGAAACCAGAGGCCTCAGGTAAACTGCTCAAATGGGCCATGGAGCTAAGCCATTTCGACCTAAAGTATACGCCCAGTCGACCATCAAAGGGCAGGCTGTTGCAGACTTCATCTCGAATTCTCCTATCTCCCAAGCGAGCAACAGTCTAGCGAGTCGGGTAAGAAACTATTCGGGACCTATCGACTTGGAGCCTCTACGTCGACGGTGCGTCAAACAGGAAAAGAGCCGGTGCCGGTCTTCTCCTAGTGAGCCCCGAGGGGGTCCGAATTCATGGAATTCTCCGTTCGGGTTTAAGGCGACCAACAATGAGTCCGAATACGAAGCTCTGCTCGCCGAGTTGCGACTCGCCAAAGAGATGGGTGCAACCGCGATCAGTATTTACAGCGACTCCATGCTGGTCGTCACCAGATTCTAGGAGAATACTAGGCCAAGGAAGAGACATGCCTGCTACCTGAAGAAGCTAAGGTCTCTCTGGGGTCGTTTAGGCACTTTGAAATCGCTCAGATCCCCAGGGAAAGCAACTCTATAGCAGACGCCTTGGCAAAGATAGCCTCATCATTATATCTGAGGCCCCTGATAGCATTCCTGTTCGTTTTGTCGATGCTCCGACTATCAGCCTCGACCGAACAGGCCATGAACGTGGTTCAGCCAAACTCCTGGATGACTCCCATTGTACAGTACCTCAAGGATGGACCTTGCCTCTAGCGACAAGGTCAAGGCAAGGATCCTGCGAGTAAGGTCTGCTCGTTTCACCACTCATCGGGATCAGCTGTACAGAGAGGATTCGTGCCCCTCTCCTCCGATGTGTAACCAGTGAAGAAACAGACTACATCATGAGAATTCATGAAGGGATCTTGGTAACCACAGCAGCTCGATCTCTCGCGCACAGATTGTTCGCCAGGGATATTATTGGCCCCAAATCCAAGAAGATGCCAACTTGTCAGTAGGTGCGACAAATGCCAGCGGTTCGTGAACATTCCGCGAGCACCATCTCAGCGCTGGTTACTATGTCAAGCCCCTGGCCATTTTCCATGTGGGGGATCGACCTTATCGGCCCATGCCAGTTGGGAAGAGGGGTCAAGTACGCCATAGTCGCGGTAGACTATTTTACAAAATGGGTCGAAGCCGGCCGCTAGCCGCGATCACGACCAGGAAGTTAAGAGACTTCGTCTTCAAGAACATAGTGTGCCGTTACGGATTCCTCACACCCTCATCTCAGATAATGGAAAGCAATTCGATAATGAGTATTCAAGCGTTCTGCGACGAGCTGGGCATCCATAAAAAATTTGCCTCAGTCGCCAGGCCACAGGCGAATGGCCAAGTGAAGCATCAATAAGACCATCAAGCACATCTGAAGGCCAAGCTCGGGGCAGCCAAGGGAAATTGGGCTGACGACCTCCCCGAAGTTTTATGGGCGTACAGGACAACTCCAAGGACCTCCACCTCGGAAACCCCATTTTCGCTGGCCTATGGCTGCGAAGCGATGATCCCTGTAGAGGTCGGGACCGGTTCTCTTCGGAGGGACCTGTACAACAGGACGACAACGAAGCACTTCTGAGAGCAAGTTTGGATCTAATTGAGAGCGTCGCAGCAAGGCTTCGCTAAGATAGCAGCCTACCAGCAGCGAGCAAAAGTTTCTTCAACTCAAAGGTCCGGCGAAGAGACTTCCAGGTCGGAGACCTGGTGCTAAAGGATATTCTCCTCGGGACCAGAGACCAAGTGCGGGAGTACTAGGCCTAACTGGGAAGGTCCGTACCGGATCATAAAGTGATCAGACCGAGGACCTACCATCTCAAAAGATTGAACGGCTCCAAGGTACCCCGAGCTTGGAACGCCGAGCACCTTCGCCCTACTATCAGTAATCCCAAACTCAGCTCGGTTTTTGATAATTTCTTTTTCAAGTATTACTCTGTTCGCTTAAAACTTTTCGAATGTGTTCAGTTCGCATGTAAAAATTTATATGTAATCGCTTATGTAATCACAATTGTAAATGTGCATTTATAAAAAAAGCAAACTTCAATTGTAAAGAAAAGTCATGTACAAAAATTCTGAGACTCGGTACAATGGGAACGACTCCCTAATACTAAGGCTGGTCGGGAAGATTCTCGAGCCGAGCCACCTGCCTGGTCAGGTCCTGGGCGGCCGCGGCAGCCTGGTCCTCCTCGCCATGAGCAGCAAGTCGCCTGCCGAGCTCCGGAGGTCGGAGAAGTCCAATCAGGGTTCCTTGCACGAAGGGTGTAGATGGATCCGATCGCCCAATCCCGGCCTTCTCCTCCATCTCCTCAGACTGATTCTGCATTTCTGCAGTCAGTGAAGCACTCTCTCCCGACTCTCCTGAAGCTCGGCCTCAAGGCTAACCTTTCTTGTTCGAAGGCCCCTTTGTCTTCTTCAGCTCGCTGAGCCCGTTCGAAGGTCGCCCTATTTTGTCCTTTTCGCCGACCTCCTTGGTGAGCCGGGCAGTTGTCCTTTGAAGCTCTTTGATCTCCTCCGCACGTCGGTCGAGCTCAGCCTTTTGGAAATCCACTGATCGCAAGGCGCATCCTTTTAGCAGACCTGTCCGCCGCTTCGAACGCTTGTGCTCTTTCAGCTTCGACGGACACCAAGCTCTGCTTAAGCTTCGCCCCTCCTCTTCCAGGTCGCTTGTCCCCTTCGCGTCCCCCAGCCGCGTCTTCCCATGGACATCCTCATCGCAAGCAATCCATGCGCAGTGTACGAGTTAGAAATAGGTCGGATTGAAATTTCAGTACGGCTAGTCTTACCTTGCTCAGATGTTGAAACGACGTAGCCAGCAGGTCGTCGCCCGTGTCCGCAAATCATCGTCCGACTCCGATAGCTCGCAATCGAGCAGCCATATACGATGGGCTGCAGGTACTCGGGTAGACTCCCCAACGAGTCTAGAACAGGTCTCCTTCGCCTTGCGCTTGCACCTGCCTCGCTCACGGGCTCTTGCCCGACCTCCGGGATCCCTGGCGCGACCTCAAACTCTCCCTCTGATTCAGTCTCTGACTCTCGTCGGCTGAATCTGCTTTCTCTTCTTTGACCTCTAGGCCGAGCCTTCCGCTGGGGGCGAGCAGTTTTGTGCCTGAGCGCCTGTTCCGTCCTGGTTGCCCCTTGCGCAGCAGGGCGGGCTGGGAAGCTGGGACTGTCGCACCGGCTGTGCCGGGACAGTACGAGCAGCATCAGCCTCTCTCTCGATCCTCGATCGAGGAAAGACAAACGGTGCTCGGCGGGACTGCCCGGACTCCTTTGGGGGCATCGTTTCTGCATTCAAGGTCGTTAGTAAACGAAATCATTCTACGACCAGAAGGGAACCAAGTGTATACCTTCCGGAGGTTCTAAGGACGCCTGGTCGCTGAAAAAACCGTACTTCCGCAAGTTCGCGGTGGTCCACAGCTTCCTTGCGCGCGACTATCCTCGTCCAGTACTCCGAAGGATACAAGCTTGTCCGGATCAGCGGTACGACTGCTCGGTCGTTCTATTAACTGCAAAACAAAACAGGTCGTTTCGTGGATCGGCGAGCGGATAATAAACTCAGCAAGAGAAAACCTACTTGATTTGAAAACGGCAATAGCCGTTGTAAAAGAAAAAGAAGAACTTCGTCTCGTAGGCTCCCGCATTGCGGGATAGCTGTGTATCCCCGCGGCAATGGTAGGTCCCGAGACAGTAGTACAGTCCTTGTCCCTACTCTTCTTAAGGTAGTAGGCGACACCGAGCTCCATCGCCGTCGGCTCTCCCAAGCCGCTCTCGCAGCACGCGATGTACATCGCGACAGCGATGACATACGCGTTTGGCGTCAGTTGCATCGGTGCGATCTCGAAATGATCCAGGACCGACCTGATGAAAGGATGGAAGGGAATCCTCCCTCCACCCTTGAAGATCTCTCAAGATCCGCGCAAGGCCATCAGCCGGGCGCCGTGACGACCTGGTGTGGTCGAGGAACACCCCGCGCGAATATCGTACTGCGTCTTATTCTTTACTCCTCGGAAGTGAGAACCGAGTAGACATCGAGGGCTACGTCCTCGGACTTCCCGCGAGACAAGCTGGCTCCTCTCGGGTCTGGATGTTGACGGTTCCATCCCAGTCTGCAACATCGATAGACACGGTCATTAGGGCCTTTTGTTTCGTCCCGAGTAATGGTATGGGAACTCTTAAATCTACAATGACTCGCCCGCCCCCACGCTCGAATCCGATGGCGGCGTCGCGTCTCCGGTGAAACGCCGGGAGCCCCAACGCCACTATTCAACCAAACCAGTGCAAAAAAAATAAAATAATAGGGAAAAGAAAACCCTTACTCTCTGAAATGCGAAGCTGAGGCCGAAACTCGTTTCGATTGCCTGAAGAACGCCGATCGGAAGAAAACTGTTCCTAGTGTGCAAAGGTTTTTCACTTGAAGCGAAAGAAATTTCGGTGACCTCATCAGAAAAATGCAAGTTTTTATATGAGGGTTGCGAACCGACGGTTACCACCCCTGAAACTGAAACGACAGCCCCCTCTCTCTCCCCCGCATTAAATGCGCCCACACGTCGCATTAAATGATGGATAATGGTCGTCGTTTCGGTTACGCTGCGCCACTAACCTGCCAAACGTTGCCACTCACCCGCGAGGCTTTAATGTGCCTGACAAGCTTTAACGCGCGCAGACCGCATGACAGCATGAAACCAGGTTCGTTGAATCTGTACAAGGAGTGCCCCTCAGATCTAGTTCGTAAGGTGGAGATTGTCAGGTCGCTCTGACGGGAACAGCGTGCGATCGTGTTCGCCAGAATCCTGTGCCGAGCTCATCCCATTCAGGTCGGAGCAACCAAAAGACTCCGACGTGACTTATTTTCCAAGGTCCGACCCTCGAACCTTAAAAACTAGGGGGCTTCTGTTATGCCCAGGAAAATGAAGGGCTGACTTGGGAAAGTCACTTGAAGGGTGACCTGCTCCCGTCAAGCAGCGCGAACCGTCAGACCTCCAAGTGTATGGAGCCCACACGCGTCCTTTTTTCTGCAACAAGTCGTGCGATGTCAGCTTGGGAAAAGGAAATGGGACGTAAAGCCGGATTATATCCTGACAATCACACCAACCATGGATTTAGTGATGATTATACGCTTTATTCTGATATAAAATGAAGAAGACCCCTTCATTAGGGAGATTCGGCCATTTTTCATACAACAAAAGAAACCTCTCCTCCTGTAATCACTTTTGACTTTTCGTCTTATGTAAGTCAGCTCGCAGCCGCGACCTGACACTCACTAATATCAATACAAATCAGTGGATTTAGGACTTGCTCCCTTAGCATCCGAACCACTTAAAAAACTCCCTTTACATTTATTTCGCTTTTATATTTTATTTTCGTGCATTTTGAACAATCAATCAGCGTTACATACGTGAGAGTTCGTTGGTGCTTAAACTGAGCATCAACAAAGTAATTTATTCTCATCTGGGTTGAATTAGTTTTTAAACCATCCACTGTTTAAGTACTCCCACTATCAAACGCCCTCAGATCGAAAGTACTCAATTAAAATAAAAAAATAAAAAATTGAATAAAACCTATCCGATAGAAGTTACTAGAAGAACCTAGTATTATTCAGGCCATTTACACTGACGAATTACAAAAACCCAAAACTCTGTATTCTCAGACACATAACAACAATCTCTCTGAAATCACAATGATGGACGCATCAAAATTGAAAGAATTCGAATTGTTCATCGATCAGTGCAAATCCAATCCTTCTCTTCTCGCTGATCCTTCCCTCTCCTTCTTCCGCGACTACCTCGAAAGGTTCAATTCAATCTATTTATTCGCTTTTTTTTTTTCTTAAATAATTTTAAAATCTATTGAATTCACTCTTTTCTCAAATGTCAAAACGATTCGTTTTAGTCTCGGAGCGAAGCTGCCTCCCGCTTCATACAACCAAGGCGACTCCAAATCGGTACTCTTTCTGTTTCTTTTACCTCACTATCATTTTTCTGCGCCAATAGCAGATGAATTGATACTTGCGTATTTATGTGTATGTATAGAAGAGCTATGTGGTGGAGGAGAGCGACGATGAAATGGAAGAGAATGAAGGAGCACAAAAGACTGTTGAAGAGGAAGAAGAGGACGAAATAATCGAATCTGATATTGAGCTTGAAGGAGAAAGAGTTGAGCCTGACGATGATGCTCCACAGAAGGTACTATTGTATTGTTTTAATTTATTGAATTTATGGAAAGTTGAAGTCAATTTTGTTGTTGATTATGTATATTCTGGTGAAAATGAATTCATATTTGAAGATGGGAGACCGTACGATTGAGGTTACTGAAGAGAGCCGTGAAGCTTCGCAGGAGGCCAAGGCCAAAGCCATGGAAGCCATCTCTGAAGGTACAATACTCAGATGTTACACACATAATGTTAAGAGTGTGCATGTTTGTGGAATTTCATGTTTTATTTGTATATTGTAGGAAAGCTCGAGGAGGCGATCGGGCATCTGACTGAGGCAATTTTGCTGAATCCAACATCAGCAATTATGTATGGGACTAGAGGTGAATTCTAAGTGTTCTTTTTCCTTTCTCATGTGATTTTACAAGTTTTATTTTTGTTAAGTTTTGTTAATTCGTAAGTTTGTGTCCTTGTGATGCTTGGCAGCTAGTGTATACATCAAAATGAAGAAGCCTAATGCTGCCATCAGGGATGCTAATGCAGCTTTAGAGGTCTATCTTGTTATCTTAATATGCTTTTGAATCATGATTTATGTATTGTTGTAGTTTATTTACTTGAACCTCTAAGCATGTGTATGTATATAAATAATAATTCTAGGAATACTGTAAAAATATTGTGCTTTTCAACTTCTTTCTTAGATTTATTTCGAGTGCGCATGTGCATAGTCATGTGGCATGACTATATGCAATAGTGGTGTAGTGGTGTCTTTAAATTAGATGCGTTATTCCGTTATGTTATGATTCTTCTGTTTGGCTGGATGTTATTAGTTTAATTCTCACATGCTTTGGCAACACTTTTCATTCTTATTAATGAATTGAGTTTAATCGTATTCTATATTTAGCTGCATGTTGTAAAGGGATATGCTTAAGAGAGGAATTTATATGAGCTACATAATGGTTGTTCCAGATTAACCCAGATTCTGCTAAGGGCTACAAGTCTCGTGGTATGGCAAGGGCATTGCTTGGTCAGTGGGAGGAGGCCGCAAAGGATCTTCACTTGGCATCAAAGTTAGATTATGATGAAGAAATAAGTGCTGTACTTAAGAAGGTTAGCTTTCCAACTTATCTGAAATTTGTTATGTCCAATGCTAAGTTTTCCATCTCTGTATCATATTCATATTTAATCTACATTTGTATATTATCATTTGTGCATTCATGAAAGAATTAACTTTCAAGCTGATAGGGAGAGTTGCTTAATATGCGTACTATGTGGTTAAGGAAATTTACAATTGCAAAAATCTTTTGGTGGTTTCATTGCTGTACGTTTTTACTTCTTTAGAAGGAAAATATATGAAAGTAGGTGTCCTTGTTTCAGAGTGACCTGGTGCCTAATATTCTTTGACTGCCGAAGGTTCTGGATATGTTTTTGAGTAGGCATTTCCGTGTACTTATTAGTTCTGATTAGATGAGATTTAGTCATCTCTGTTCATTTAAGGGAAATGACATGGGGAAAAAAAAAAGTTTTCAAAGTGGGGCATTCAAATTCCTGCAGTCTCTAATTTTAGATCTTGGTTTGTTTGATGTGTCAGAAATCCAACTAATGAATTTCTTTATTTTTTTTTTTTTTGGGTTTCTGTTTTAAATATTTTCTTTGTCTTGTTTGCAAATCAGTGGCATGTATTATTCATGAGTGGAGCAAAGAAAATATGTTATTCTCTTACCTTCTTTTCTGATGCCTGATTGTAGTTTATTTTTTACTGAACAATACAGCAACATGGGATACGCAAGGATAGTGAGTGGAGTTTTAGATGCTAACTTATCAGATGAATATAGTGTTTGATGCTATTAGATGTATAGATGAAGCCAGTGGTCTGATTTATGCTTTCTACTTACAAGAGGTGTTCTTTATAATGCTGAAATAAACTGTGGTGTAACTTGCTGCTCAATGCTCTCCAACTAACTTAGAGCTGATATAGGTGTAGGTTCCTTATAATGTGTCCGTCATTTTGTTGACAATATTGTCTAGGCTAAAAGTAATCAAAAAATGTAGTTAAGTTTTGCATAACTTTGGAACTGCTAAGATATCTCAGAGCAACTTCTGGGTTACACAGGTTGAACCTAACGCACACAGGATTGAAGAACACCGTAGGAAGTATGACAGGCTGCGGAAAGAGCGGGAGGAAAGAAAGATTGAGCGTGAAAGACGTCGTCGTCGTGCTGAAGCTCAGGTATTTACATACACGATATATATTCTTCTTCTGGCAATCTTATCTTCCTACAATTCTCTATTTTTTCTGATTTAATCATGTATTTATTGAAGGCTGCATATGAGAAGGCTAAGCAGCAAGAGCAGTCTTCTTCGAGTAGAAAACCTGGAGGCATGCCTGGAGGCTTTCCAGGTGGCACACCTGGAGGCTTTCCAGGAGGTATGCCTGGGGGCTTCCCAGGTAGCATGCCTGGAGGGGTGCCTGGAAATGTTGACTTCAGCAAGATATTGAATGTAAGTACGATGACTCATATCTCACCAATAGAACAGTTAGCTGTGCTTTCTAACTAATGAATGCTTTTTGTTGACATTTTATGCAGGACCCTGAATTGATGGCAGCATTTAGTGATCCAGAAATCATGGCTGCTCTTCAAGATGGTACCGATTCATTTTGATATACTTTGTGCTGCATTGATATGACTTTAAATTGGGGTAGTGTAGGGGGGAGGGGTTTAATTGTTTAAATTTCATTTTAAAATTATGTTTACTGTGATGGGTTATTAAACTAGAATGAAGGCCAAGTCTGGGTCTGCAAGTCATCTTTGATTAATGGCAGAACGTCCCCTCTCTCTCTCTCTCTCTCTCTCTCTCTCTCTCTCTCCCCCTCCCCCTCCCTCCCCGAGTCTTGCTTTTTTTTCCCTGGAGTGTAGACTATGCTACTCTTGAAGTATTCCCCTTCAGAATTTGAGTGCATCCATGATCATGTCTGATAGTGTTTTTTTTCCACTGTTTTATCTGTTAATGGTTTTGCAGTGATGAAGAATCCTGCTAACCTTGTGAAGCATCAAGCAAATCCTAAAGTGGCTCCTATAATAGCAAAGATGATGGGGAAATTTGCAGGACCAAACTAGATTGTTTTTGCAACTGACATCAAATTTGTTGATGGTTCTCCTGTTCATGTGTCATCTCCGAAATTTTTGTGAAGCTATTACACTCTGGACATGGTTATTGCAAATCACGGTATTGTCGTGCCATGTATTTGTCTGGAGGGTGAAGGCGAAAACATATTTCATATGAAAGCTTAAAAGTTTGACCCTTTTTTGTGTATTTGGGATCGGAATGTAAGAATTTTTGAAGTAAAAAACAGTATGGCAATAGGGCTGAGACATATGTTTGAATTTCATCCGAGTACTGGTTTGTCACTATTACCTGGTCAGTAATGATAATTTCTTGCTGGGTGGATCTACAGAATTCTCAAAGTAGGTTAGCTTTTCTGCTTTTGGATTGAAAAAGGAATGTGCTTTAATACAATTTGGAATTGCTGATCAGTTGCATTTCATATGAATATAAGACTTATCGTTGGTGTTCTAGGTTAGTTTCATGTATTTTTAGGGCATGTACCAGGATATTTAATACATCTTCGAAAATATATTTTTGAAGTTGGATAATGGTATCTATTGAAATGTTTTGGGGTTTAAAATTTTTATAAGGTGGAATCGTAATTAGTTTTTTATAAAATTATCTAAAATGACTTAAATAATTTTGGAAATCGGTTCGCATGGAGTATTCTTTAGTGGCAGGTAGGCGACTTTGTAGTGGAACAACGACAGAGTGTTGGCACTTGGCAGCGATAAGTTGAAACCAACGGGAAACTAAAAATAAAAAAGAAGAAAGAGTGTCGGCAACTATAAGGTGAAACCAATGGGAAACAAAATAGAAAAAAGAAAAAATATGATTGTTTTGACGATTTGGTGACATACGGCCTATTTGATAATGACCTTTCTAGTGTTATTTCTTCCTAACCATTATGGTAAGGTTATACTTGCTAGGGCTGAGTGGTCCGAGTACCCGACCCAAATCCTGGGAATTAGAATCATAATTGGAATTGATTGGTTCTTGGGAATTAGGAACTGGATTTGAAACTGATACCGATTCCTAAATCTTTAGAACCAGAATCAGAATGAGAATCTATGTTCTAGTTTTGGGTATCATTCTCAAAAATTATAAATACAACCCTATTGTTAACAAAAAATGACAAATATACCTTGCATTGTTCACAAAAAAATATAAATGCACCCCCAATTTCACAAAAAATACAAATGTACATTGTACATTTTATTCAAAACCGGTTTACTACAAGTTTGCCACACTTTCAATTGAATAGCAAGAATCCATCACCTTCCAACATCAAAAGTTGATTAAAGCAAAAAGAAATCAAAGATTTTGCAAAAATATGAGCCATGATCAACTAAACATCGCAAAAGAACCCTAAATTTGAAAACCCCCAATTTTAAAGTAAGAACCCTAAATTTGAAAAATACGTTAGTTGGAGAACTTGCACCACCAAGAGCCAACCTTTGTACACATACAATCGAATGGAAATGAGAACGGATCATAATGGCACGAAATTATGAGAGAAAGAGAACATAAGAGATGTGAGACTATTAAAGAGAGTCGAGAGAAAGACGAAGAATGGAAGAAAGCAAATGAAATTGAATTCCTAATTTATATGAAACGTAAGATTACAAAATAACCCCCAATTTTACAAAACTTACAGTTTGCCCTTAGTTTCCAATTCCGTTTCTGTTTCGTGAAGTGGTCAAAACTGAACGTCGGGTACTCGACGGTTTGGTTCCACCCTACATTTTTGCTCAGCACTAAGACTTGCCATCTACTCCTATAAGAGTTTGAATCTAGGGACGCCTTTTATAAGTAATGGCTAGGTTTTCGTGGTCACAAATCGTTTAGGTTGTATCATACCCAACCTAACTTCATTAAATAGAAGAATGGTGTTATTTAAACCCAACTAAATATCTTCGTAAGCCCCAACTCTATATATATATATATAATATATATATTATATAGATATATATATATATACTTATATATATATTATATAGAAGAGAGAGAGAGAGAGAGAGAGAGAGAGAGAGAGATGGTGCCAGAAGATATGGAGTTTATGCATGTGAGAAACTATGATAGCCGATTTACATGGAAGCCGATCAACACAAAGATCGATCGAATCTATGGTTAAGGCCCTCCTCTTATCCTACACACACTTACACCCACACACCTTCTAACATCATCTAAAAGGGCTAGTGGAAATAAAAGCACATTAGAAACACAAATAAAGATAATATATGAGATCTTTTGCTATTCTTGACATTATTAGAATATTACTACACCTTTGAGGTTGAAGGAATGTTTAAAAGTATGAAGAAAACATGAAAGAAATGTGCAAGAGAGAAATGTAAGAGATTTTACAAAAGAGAACAATGTAAGAGCAAGAGAAATATACAAGAGAAATTACACAATGTCTCATTCCTCCAACGGGAAGAAAACTCTCTTTATTTATAGAGAAATACAAGAGATCATATTTAATACACATTTAAGAGGCATTTAATACATGGCTTGACATATTTGACTTTTTGGATTTTTTTTTTATTAACCTTGCCTATAATATTTGACTCTTGTATCTTACACGAGAGATATTGCACTTAAGTTGGCAAACTACTATATAGTCCACGTCTATTTTATAGATAAACATGAAGGACATAAACATTTATTTTAAGACACATAGAGCTTTAATCATTTGACAAGTTTGTAAAGTGCCACGAGTCTTCATCTTGGAAATCGAGACAGCCCGTTGCTTGAATCCAATCAGTAGGAATTTTTTGAGAAGATGAATCTGGATGGATATCCAAAGAAATGTTTGGAGACTGAGATGGCTGCCTTGCAGAGTTACTTGGTGCATACATGTACTGTTGGCGCTTAGATTTATGAAGGTAGTAATCACGAGACTGCTGAAGCTCTTCTTCTTGCATAGTATTTGGCTGAGAATCTGGGTACCACCATTCTAGAGAGTCTGAAGTAGCATTTAATTGAGAAGTGATGGAACTTATGCATGTTTGTTTGGCCTAGAGTAATTTCTCAGTGTAGGCTGGAGGAAATCATTCCCACGAGGCATCATCGCGAAAAGATGGTCATATCTCATTTAGAATCGTCTGATTTTTCTCAAAAATAGTTTTCTGAATTGACCTAATCTCAAGAGGGTGGTCAAACATATTATGGACGAGATCGTATAGATAGGACTGATGAAATGTAACTTGATGCTGTGAAAAACATAGGCCATCAGATCTGATAGAGTGGTGTCTATGAAAAAACATGATGGACCATGCTATTTTAGTGGACATAGGACCTCTATATCGAGCAAGTTGATGAGCAAACACAAACTTCCATTTTTCCAGGGTTTTGAACCATTTAAGAAAAGTCATCAAAGAGTGTAAATCAGAGGTTGAGGATGATTGATACTAAGAAATCATTTTCAAAATATAATGGACCGAGAATTGAACTGCAATGTGGTACTAGTGTTAGGGGTGTTCAAAACAATGCAAAAACCAAACCGAACCAATAATCGACCCCAAAAACCAGTTAACCAAAAAAATGGTTCAGTTACGGTTCGAAAAGTTCAAAAAAGCGGATTTTCGGTTCGGAAAAAATTAAAAACCAGTTTTACAAATATAATATATATATATATATATATATTTAATAAAAATAAAAAAATAATTTCATTTCGGACTTATTTATATAAATTTTTAATGTATTGTTAGTAGTGGTCAATGGATATGTATGAATGTTTAATTTTTATTTGGATATATATTGTTTATATTTACAATTTAATTTAGGAAAAAATTTAACAAAATAAGTTTTATAAAAAATAAAAAAAAAGGGAAAACCGGTTCAAAACTGGTTAACCGCTTTTTTAAAATCGGTTTTCTCTCCAAACTGGTTTGGTTTCGGTTTGGGAATTTTCCCGAACCGAAAAATCGGTTCGGTTCAGAAAAGTTGTTAACCGGCTCGGTTAACCGCTTTTGAACACATAATAATTCTTTTGAAACTATGATATCTGGACCGAGAGGTAAATAGAAGATTTTTGAAAAAGGATAATATGGATGAACACCTAACATATCATACATGGATTGTCCACACTTTTCAATGCATTGGATTTGATAAGAAAACATGAGGGGGTGACATTTTCATCAATGGTATGAGTTCGAACAAGGTTATCGAATTCAGGAGGTGTGTCCAACATATGGTTTGGTGAAGAAGATGATGAACGAGAACTAGACTGGGTTAGTGGTTGATATATGAAACAAGGGAGTAGTTTTGACCTAGGGTTCATGAAACAAACTTGTTTAGCTTTAGGCTTAGATAAATAATCTACAAGGGTATTGATGTGACCTTTGATATGCTAGACGGTGAAAGAATACTTGTTAAACCATTCTGTTCATCAGAGTAATTGCTGATGTGGAACCTTTTTCTTGTTGAATCGGAGCATTTGGTCAAAAAATTTCATATCTGTTTCAACAAAGAAATGATGTCCAACCAGATGAAATTCAAACCTCTCAATAGCATTTTTTACTGTCAATACTTCTTTAAAAGTAGAATGATAATGTTGTTGATACGGTTAGAACTGTTCACTTTGGTATCCACACAAATGTTGTACTTTATTATCATCTTGTTCAAAAATCACTGCACCCAATGGGTGTTGCTAGCATGTGTCTAAAGGATTTGTTTCCCAAAAGAGGGAATCTTCAATGGCTGTGTAAGGAAGGCTTTGAGCATGAGACTCTTAACTGTATTGGTTTGCTTGTTAGACCACGAAGGAGGATTCTTCTTAAGCATCTGAGAAAGTGAAGAGGTAGGTTTAGAAATGTTGGGGATGAAACTACGCATGTAATTGGCAATTCCCAAGAATCGTTGTATTTCTTTCTGAGTCGTGAGAACATTTGGGAACCTCTGTACCTCATTAGTATGAGGCTGAAGGTCTACTTTCCATCAGCAATGACCATACCAAGAAAATTAATCTTTGTCTGACCCAGCTACATTTTCTTCTTAGAGAGCATAATATCATAAGAGTGTATGATATCAGCAAATTTGTGAAGAAGGTGAACATGAGATTCTTCATCTTTTGAGAAGAGCAGGATATCATTATTATAGATTAGATATATATGAAGAAGAGGAGCAAATATCTTTGTCATGGCTTTCTAAAACAAAGAAGGAGCTACCTTAAGACCAAAAGGCATGACTGTCCATTGGTAATGTTGGTTAGGAATGCAGTTTTATGACAATCATCAGGATGAATCCCAAGTTTCCAAAATCCAGCTTTGAGATCAAATTTGGAAAATATCTTTGCATTATGTAGATTGGCAAAGAGGATTTGTCTGGAAGGCAGAGGAAATTTGTCATCACGGAGAAAGAAATTTAAAGGCTGATAATTGATAACAAGTATGAATTTTCCTCTAGCTTGTTCAACAAGTTTATTGACATAAAAAGCTTCACATGCCCATTGAGAATCTGTGAGTTCAATCAATCCTTGAGATATGTTGGGCTAGGCTGAGATATTTTGGTGACATATCAAAATGACTAGCTTTAGTGGGATTGATATCTTCACTTTTGATGAATGGAAGATGGATAAAGAAATCGGAATTCTTCCATAATGGATGGGAACATTTAGTGAGAAAATTTGCATCAGAATCTACATAAGAGCGGAAAGTAAGATGGGCTTTAATTTGGTCAATTGGATTGCCTTCAATCTGGAACAAGTTAGGCTGAGTGGTCTAGGATTGGAAAAATATCTTGTCCCGAATACCATCAGAGAGGATTCTAAGTTTATTGAGTTTGGAATAGATATCAAAACCTAGAATCATATCTTTGCCAAGTAAATCGGAACCAAAAATTTTGTGAAAAGTAAGACATTAGTGAAAGTTTCACTATTAGCAGTGTAGAAAACTTCTTGATGAGGTTTCCACTGGGAGGATGGGAGGATTTTAGGATTGATAATAGTGTAAGTAGCACCAGTATCGAAAAATGGTATAGCAGAAATGGGATTGAAATATTTAGTGGGGAAGATTTCAACTTTTGCTGTAGGTATGTGACATGAGAAAGCTAATGATGGAAAGGATTAGGCCGGGTATTTGTTGAATATGGTAGAAATAGTGACAATCATCTGAATTAGAGAACTTAGTATCAGTGGCTATAAACTAGAAAACAGTGTCTGAGTGGGTTCTTCATCCATGGAAAACCAGCTTTCGACATCATCATCTGAAAACTCTATATCAGTAAGCTGAGACAGCTGTTGCATCATTTTGGCTGATTGTGTGAGCTTGTTTGGACAATTCTTGGCAAAATGGCCAAGACGGTTGCACAAGTAACACCTATTAGATTGTTTGTCTCAACGTTTCTTTTTCCGAAGAAACTTACGAAACTTGAAGCATCGAGATTTGCATCTGGCAGGAGCATTAGGTTGAGAATACTTGATGCGTCTGGAAGGAAACTTCTTCTTGGTAGGACAAGAACATGAGCGATCTAATTTGTACTTGATCTGCAAATCTGGTCTATGACAAACCTTTCTCAACTGTTTAGAGCACTTAAGATAATCATCAAAAAATTGTTTCTAAGAACAAAGCTTTTCCAGAGCAAGGATGACAAACTGATAAATTTCTCCAAGAGAAGTGGAACCAAGTTGTTTGCTTTGAGACTGTATAAGCTTGGTTGCTTCATGACTTAGGGATTTCGGAAGAGAAGCTAAAACATCTTGCTTCATGTTAGGATCACCCATTCCCCTACGTATATGATATCGTTTTACCATTTCTTTATAACGTCTGTCAAGATTTTTTTTTTTTGAGAGAACAACATCGCATCTTAAAATATTCTTCTCTGACCTGGTCCTCATAAGGGTGAGGTAATCTGCAAAATTCATCATAGAGGAGATACAGAGCTTGATTAATGTCTAGCATTTATTTGATCAAAGTTTGTTTGTAATCCTGAAGACTAATCCACCAATCATAGAGAATTCCACTAAATCTAGTTGTAAACTGTGTAAGAACAGTAGAGACTTGGGCATTAGGTTTAAGCATCTCAGCTTGTAGCCAGGCTTCAAATTCATACATCTGATTTCCCCATTTATGTGGAGGAAGATCATCAACAGTAAAAGTGTGGAGCTTGGTTGAAGCTGTATGAGAGTCATGCTCAATTGTAGTATGACGAGATCGTTGATACATAGGCGGAGAGTCTGGAATGGAATCATCACCTTCAGGCATTTCATCTTCATCAACTTCAGAGACAACAGGTTGTCTTGAGGATTTGGGTTGATGGGTCATTAATTGGGGATAAACATTGAAATGTTAATCAAAAGTATCACTAGCAGAATTAAAGCTACTATCAAACGATTCCTCGGTAGAAAGCATATCAACTTTTGATTCTGTTTGGAAGGAAGATGGAGAATCCTGAGAAATACCAGAGGCTGCAAGACGTTGCCTTTCTGCTATGTCTCTCAGAAAAGAACTCATATAATTGGAAGAAAGAGGACTTTCTGAAGAGACAAGATTAGCATAAATCTGGAGATCTTCCATCATTATCATTTGCATTGGAACCTTATCCTTAGATAAAGGATGATGAGGCTTTGGAGATGGAGGATTTGAATGATTGGAAGAGAAAGAGTCAAGCATATTATCAGATGGTTTCTTGGCTGACTCATGTGTTTTAGCAGAATATTTTTCTCTTCGCTTTTGTTCACGCTTCAACTTAATCATTTCATCACATTCTTTGTGAAGTCTGGCATATAACTGTTCAGTGTTTCCAAGAGCTTGAACTGCACCAAAAGGCATCTGAGGAAAGACCAAAGGTTGACTGATCTTTGGGAAATGTGAAAATGAAGGTTGTGACCAGGCTGATGAAGAATCAAAAGGATTTGGCACCAAAGATATTTCTGGAAAAGTTTGTGGTTGTCTGAGTTTTTGTTTAAGATATTCCTGTTGAAGTGATGCCATTTTAGTTTTGAGCGACTTCATTTCTGCTTCCTTCTGGAGAAATTAAGTTGAATGGCTATAAGAATGCCTGATGATGTGCATCAATTCTTGATGGAGTTGATCAGTCTGTTTTTGTAAATGGGAAATCGGCATAGTGAGGTTCTGGGACTAAGAATCCACCTGATGAGTTACCAAATCCAATTTTTGTTCTTTTCTAGTAGTGGTTTTATTCTGGGTAAAGCATTTTTAGTCTGCCAATTGAGAACTGCTTCAACTTGGGAGAGTTTTGGTGTGGAGCCATCAGGCTGTATGGCTTTGGAAGGAAGGTGGCTGTTGAGTCACAGTTTCCTTAAGAGAAGGAAAATTTGTGTCATAATTGAAATTTTGTCCTTTTTTTTTTAGGATCATGTGATTGAATGATCATGATAGATTAGATAGGAGGAGTATGAACAAGGGGTGAGTGGATCGTTTTCTTTTCCTTTGCAATCCACCGGAGAGCCTGTTGATAACAAGGTAAAGACTTTTTAAAGTAAGGCGATTTAGCAAGTTTGGGTGGTTTTAAATGAGATCTGGGTTTAGGTTCTAGAGGAGTGTCCCATGAAGGTTTAATGGATGATGATTCTTTCCAGGCTGGTGGAGAATATTTGACATAATTGTCAAATTTGTCGGATGGCTGACCAAGAAGGACAACTTCGGGATCATGGTCTTCAAATCTGGATTGAAGATTTTTCTGACTGCATCGAGCTGTATATCTTTTCCGTTTGTAATGGTTTCATCTGGAAAGATAATGCTCATCAATTTCCCAAATAGGATCATCAAGGCAATCATAGCATTGACAGTTAAGATCAAATGGATTATGACCAGTGACTAGATCATATTGATAATAGATAGGAGCACTAGATTGTTGAAATGAATGAATAGAAAGTCTAGGATCCCGTATTGCTGTAGCTTGAGACTGGAGCGATCATGAATTGAGTCTATTGGAAACTCAAAGTTGGAGCATTAGGAATTGCTGGAGATTTAAATCTGATAGTTGTTGTACCATCACTGTTATCATGCATGGTAGAGTCTGTAGAAACTACTGGAGTTTCTTTTTTACTAAGAGACTCATAACTTGTCACCCAAGAACTTGGTAATAGTTTAATCAAATCATCCCTGGAGATTTGTCTAGGAATATTGATATAATGAGGAGTATTTTGAGAGTCAACTGTAAGAAGTAGTGCATCAGTAGTCATAGAAATAGCGAGGTCAAGAGCATGATCTTGAATTCCCCAAATTATCTGGTAATGCAAAGTAGTTGCAATACTTCTTGGATTAAAATTTGCACCGACAATCTGTAGTTGAACTTTAAGAGCTTTGGAGCAATGAACGTCAAAGGAAGACATACTAAAATTAGGAAATAGGGTCATAATGACTATATACATATATTGACATACTATTAATGGACTAAAGAAGCTCCACTTTTTAATAAATATTATAATGACAAATTTATCCCTGTATTAAATTTTTAAAATTAATTTTAATTTTGTATTCTTTATATATACTTTTGACACACTACTATTATCTCATAAACCCTAATTTTTTTTTATGCTATTCAAATCATTCTTAGAACAAAACAAATAGTTTAATGTGGTAAAGATATATCAAGTTACAAGCAATACAAAATTGCAAGTGTTTAATTGGTTCACATATAAATTTATTATTATTTTTTCTTTAAAGTATTGGTAACTATTTTAATTTATATATTTTGTGTTGTTTACTTGTATTACGTCTTTGAGATTATTAGTAAGGATTTCTTTTTGGCTTTAATTTCTTTTCAACTTTCAATTAAGTTATCTAAAATTTTATTTTAGGAATAATGATGGTGGGGGATGTGTAGTATAAGTGAAGGGAATGAAATGTTAACTCTTTTAAAATATTAAAAAAAAAAAAAGAATGAATGGTTTTTCTGAAATTTATGGGGCGCCACAAGAAAAAAAAATTAATTTTAAAACTTTAAAATAGGTGTCTTAAGAAATGGTGCTTCTCAGTTCTTAGTGGGGTGTCAATAGCTCCATTAATGTTTTTAAACTTTTAATTCTAAAAAATGGTCATTTAATCTTTCAATACAACCCAAATATTAAAAGGCTTTTTCTTTCTTGAGACTCTACTTCCTTTATTTGTCTCTGCTTTCTTCGTCGAAAAAAAAAAAAAAAAAAAAAATTAATTTAGAATTTTGTTGGTGGAATAAAAATATTACGGATAGGATTTGACGAGAAATATGCAACAGATTAGTTTCCCAAAACTAAAACTGGCGGCAGACGCAAAGGAATGCTGCAAAAAGATGATTGAAATCTGACGTAAGAAGAAGAAAAAAAAAAAAAAAAAAAAGATACGGTTAAGAAAGAGAATTAGAAAAAAAAATATTAATAAAGGGTAATTTTGGAAAGCAATATCATATCTTTACAAAACTTTTTAAAAATATTTTTTATTATTATCCGGGCTTAAAAGAAGTTTAGCGGGACGTAAATAGCAGCACTCTAAGTAATTGAATTGGATATGGGTGATCCATCCCCACCCAATAATCGAAACTGAGAATTAAAAATAAATTTTATTTTTTTTGAAAAGAAAATTCTAATGTCTTTTTATCTACAATCACCCTCTTAACGAAAAAAAATTCAACGCTCTAAATCGGAATTCAAAAAATTTAAATAAACTCTTAGTTATATATTTTTAATATTTTAAAATGATAAATTTATTTTTGTCAGCTTGTCAATCTACAATAAAACATTTCTATAGTAATATTCTATATAAGAATAATCTATATATAATCATAAAAAAATTCTAATCTCGACTTAAGAATATTATAAATAAGAATAAACTCCAAATTGTAATAAGTTATAATTTTTTTAATTCCTGTCTTAAGAAAGTTGCCTCCACAAAATAATAATTTTTTGTATATTGCAAAAATAAAGAAAGAAAACAAATATATATACACACAATAAAGCATTTCTATAGTGATACTCTATATAATCAAAAAAAATTATAGTCCCAATTTGAGATAGTTATAAATAAGAATAAACTCCACATTGTAATAAGTTATAATTTTTCTAATTTCCGTCTTAAGAAAAGATGTTTCCACATGGTAATAATTATTTGTATATTACAAAAAATATATGTTATGTTACATTAAAGGTTTAAGATGAAATAAAATATTTATCTAAAGTTGTTTGAGATAATGATTTATATTTTAGAGTTGTTATCACATCTTTTAGCTTGCGAGTACGTAATAACTCGCTAGCATGAATACCTTCTTGTTGAAGCCAAAATATTTTTAGCTTCTCAAATGTGTTTAGAGCTTCATGACACAAAACTTTTTGTATTTCCGTGATGTAGTGAGGTTGTCGAATCTAATCACTCAATTCTGCAATGACTCTTTTATTCTCCTCATTCACTTCATTTGTAACTTGCAATTCATCGACATCGGAAATCCTAATTTTGCAGCGCTTAAAACAATTGACAATTGTCTGTGGCTTCACATCAATTGATCATAAATCAACTGTATTTACAGTTCCATCAAGGACAATTTTTGCTAGTTTCAAGACACGATCTTCTATCTGTTTCAAAAGTAGGCAATTGAAACGCTGAATTGAAATCCTAATACTACTAGAATATGAATGGAAATCCTAATACTGCACTACTAAAACATGAATTATAAAATAAGAAATCAAAACAATAATTTTTGTAACTATACTTTAATTAAGTTATAACCTCCTCATAATAATAAAATTAGTTAATCCCACCATTATATATATATATATACAAACTATTGTTTCACAACTCCAAGATGAAGAAGAGGAAGCAGAAGAAGAAGATGGAGAAGAATCTTACTGAAGCTCTAGTGCCTCGGTCAATCTCTCCTAGAGCAATGAAGATGATTGTTATGGAATCATCTAAGTTATTCCATACAGGTCGAAATTATCGCTTCTCTCAAAAAGAAGACTGGCCAAAAAACCGACATCAGATTCAGAGAATATCTAGCATAATATTGAAGAGTCAGAGATTCCCTACAAAAAGAGACATTTAATGCTCTTTAAAAAAAAAATTATTAAAATATTCACTATATATATATATAATAAAATATTTGTCTAAAGTTGTTTTGGGACAAAAATTTATGTTTTAGAGTTGTTACCACGTATTTTAACTTACATGTACGTAATAACTTGCTAGCATGGACATCTTCTTGATGTACCCAAAATATTTATAGCTTCTCAAGCATGTTTAGAGATTTTTGACATGAAACTTTTTGTATTCATGTATTATTATCCGTAGGATATTTCTTTTCTCTTATTGTCTAATTGCAGCAATGACTACTAAAACAATTAATTGAAATCCTAATACATACTACTAAACCATGGATTATAAAATCAAAAATCAAAAAGATAATTTTTATAACTACACATTTATTAAATTATAACCTCCGTATAGTAATAAATTAGTTTGATCTCAAAATTATAACTATAAAGAGGTTTTACTGTATATTGTTTGATAATCTGAGTAAAATAAGTTTTCTGCATTAAATCAATATTTTTCATTGGAAATTGCTGAAAAATTAAAACTTTTATTTATTATTAAATATTCATTACAAAATAAAATTTAAATTAATATTTATTAGTTTTTACTACTTATACAATAGATAGTATAATCAATATTTTTATGCTAAATTGTTAATCAATTAATATTTTAGTATTATTTCAAATTTCTATTTTATTAGATAAGTTATCAACATTATTCATTTTAATCTACTGATTATTTAAATCATTAAAACATATATATCATGTTGATGCCTGATTTTGATAATTAAACATATATACCAATGACTTTACACATGTAAAGCGGTAAAAATTCACACTTGTGATAATTAAACTTTGTGGGTGAGATACTATTTGCACAGTAGCATGCAAAGACGAAAATATAAAGTTGACAAGAGAACTTTTACAGTGGTTCAGATGCTTAAAGCGATTCTTACATTCACGGTATCTATTTATATAGATTTGTTTCAGGTCGTTAGACAGGATTACAAGAGGTCGCAAACTGCAATCTGATATTACAAGTGCTTGGTGTAGTGTTCTCAGAGAATGTCAAGTCATTCTCTTTCTAGTAGCGTGTCTTTACTAATGTTTTTACTGAATTCGTGAGTGTCTGATCTCGATTTTATGAGGGAGAGTTGCCTATTTATACTTGTTGTGCTCAAGGTAAAGATTACACATTTGCAAGTGGCCTGATGCCGTGAATATCTCTCTTACCTTCCCATTCGTTAAGAACTCAAAGAATATCTTTAAATTAAATGGGGCTTGGACAGGTGTGCGAACCAAATTCATGCAAGGACAAATTCTTGAGTCGGTTGGGTTATTGACAGCTATATTCCTTTTGCCTTTGGAGACGTAGCATGTTCTGGACGATGAAATGCTTTCTTGAATTCTGATAAGTGCTTGATGATGTCAGCATATGTCAACTTTTATTTTTAGGCATAACAGAAGCTCCCAAGTTCTTGAGATTCAAAGTGTTCGATTTCGAGAACTTTATGATTATGTCATGACCTAACTTGGCTAATCTTGGAGATACGCATCTGATCTAAAAGTTGGGGCAATCACATTGCTAGAGACGGCCCAATGCTAGTTGTTGAGAGCTGGAAGCGGGTCGTTTCATGCGATCTGTGAGATTTGATCTTGATCCCCGAGCTGATGGTTGACCATGAATTGTGACCTGAGAGTTGTGCACACGACCTCAAGATGATCGTTTATTAAGATCAGGCGGTCTAAGCTTGATCATACTCCAAGACCTCAAAAAATGCTTTGAACTTTGGTCGTTATTCACAATCTGAAAAACACAGATTTTTCCATGGCCAGAGTTTTTGAATGATCTGAGTTGGTGTCCGCTTTTGGCATTTCAAACAGATGCCTCTTTTAAATGACCTCTTCAGATGTTTTTTGTCGCATCGACAGCAGGTACAGCAGTAAAGTATTCTTTATCTAACAAAAGTGTCACTGTACGCAGTAAATGTTAGCCATGAACATTAAATGCTAGTCATGCTGAAACAACATTCTTTTAAGACCCATTTAATGCGGTTGAGATGATTACGCCGGCAATTTCAATTCTCAATGAAGGCTGTTGTCGGTTGGTTTCTGGCAAAACGTGGGGATCACTTTTTCTGTGGATCAATGACACGTGGTCAAGATCTATGGTCAGAAATTTATTCTCGCCAAATTTTGCTTATATAAGGCAACTAAATCGTTACCTTTCTTCCTTAATACTAGGCCCTATTTAAAATAAAATTACATATCCCAAATTAAATCTTAATACTAGGTTCAAAGGAAAATGCACCAAACACCATGCAAATTACCCCTTGATATTTTGTAGTATTTTTAAACCCAACAGGTTTTAAACTTTACAGTTTAGTCCCTTGTTGTCGGGCCTCACTCAAATGGGCATCTAGAATATTTCTAATATTATAAAAATTTTCTGGGCCAACACTAACACGCGACAACGCTAAAACGGCCCAAAAATCAGCCCATTATACCATTGCGAATGCTACCCGGAAAAACGGTTTTATGCGTATCGACGCGTTTAGGCAGCAATGTAATAAGACTTGCTGAACGTGCTCCAACAGTCAGCAAGAAAACGATATAATTCTTGAGTCAAATGGCCCACCACAACTTCCGAAATCTTCAATTTATGAATGCACAATCAACTCACACACGACAACAGGTGGAAGACTGCTCGTTCGAAAACTGAACGAAACCCCATGCATATTGGTCCGAAAATGAATATAAACATATATATCAACGCGATCCTCACATATGCAGCAACACGTGGGAGTCGATCCCGCTCAAACATTCGCACTAAAATGCAAATGGAAGTAGGTTTTTGAAAAGTACAGGAAGCTGCCCGTTTTGCAATTTAACTGGCGTGTAACGCGCATTAAATTGCGCACTTGGGTGAAAACGCCAAATTCAAGTCAAGGCTATGTGTTGCCACACTTGGCCACATCGAATTGGCCCTGTGCCACAACGCACGACCCTCGGGCAGCCGCAGCACAAGGCAGCAGTAGATACGCACGTCAACGCGCATATGCTACAATGGTAGCTGGGTGCAGCAACTGTATGTGGCGGCGTGTGACGGGGCCACATGCAAAAGCACGTGGCCATTGGCCCCATCGCATGCGGCAGTGCGTGACTCCAACACCAGCAGTGCGCTTGCGCGCGCTGCCACTGCTGCTAGTGTTACCGCCGTATGCGGCAATGAATGACAGCAGTGCACTTTGGATTTCATAATTTTTTTTTTTTTTTTAATTCTGTTAAATTAAAAATATTCCAGCAGCCATCCAATCCAACACAAACATTAACAAAATTAATTAAACTCTTTTTAACAAGTTCTAATCATCAAATTAAAACCCTAATTCTCATGTCATCAAATCAAAAGATTCAATAAATTATTAAACAAAATAATCAGATATAAGAGGCTCTTATACCAATGTTGGGTGTCAATTGAATCAAGAACACAACATAATTTAAAATTTTCTTGAAATTACACAAACCCCATTGATCCTTATATTGATTATTTGTTTGACCATGCAAATTATGTTAAAATAAAGCCATACAAGGTTGAATATGATACCTTCATTGAGGCTCTTTCAATATGTGTGACATATTCGCTTTCACTCCAAGTGTAGGAATGCTGAACGATCCACACGAAACAAGGTTACGCTCAATTTTATTTCTAAATTACTTGGTGTTTTGAGATGATAAAGGCTGGAATTTTCAAAGAAAGTTCTCTCTCAATGAAAGTGATGGGCGGCTAGGTTAAGAGAAAAGTAAAATCATTCTATAACCTAATTTTATATATTGTAGAATACTCTATAGTTATAATGTTCGGACCAACTAATTTATTACTATAAGGAGGTTATAACTAATAGAGGTGTAGTTACAAGAATTATTGTTTTGATTAAAAAATTATTGTTTTGATTTCTATTTTATAATTCATGTTTTAGTAGTATTAGAGTTCAATTTATTTTTTAGATGGTGTGCTGTCGTCGAACCAAGATTAAAAACCTTCTAACCTAACTACTAAACTGTAACAACCTGCTGAAATCTAGTACAATGCATGCATAATACAATAAAATGGGCCCAAAACTTTTCTTTATTAAAAGCAATACATCTTTTATACACAAAGACCATCATTTACAAAAAGCCTTTTTAAAAGACAAACAGGGGAAACAGTGTAGCTATTGCTCCTCGCTTGCCGACGCCCCTCCGACTGCATCATCACCTAGATCCTGCATCCACAAAGGAAATAACGGGGTGAGCCAAAATAATGCTCAGTAAGTAAAACCCTCTATCTGTTTATCCCTGTATATATCTCTCTTAATTCTTTCCTCACATTTTCTGTTGTTTCCTACTAAACGTCATGACCTCATCTTACCGGAGGCACGGCCGGGATGGCGTTCACAACAGCCCATCTCACTCTTCATGACTGTCGGGTGGAGTTCACACAGCATCACCCTTTCTTAGTGACTACCGAGTGGGGATCACGAAGCACCTACCGGTTTTCGTAACTATCGGGTGGAGACCACAAAGCACCTATCCTTCCTTATGACTTTCGGTGACGATCACAAAGCACTAACCCGTTCCTAATCACTGTCGGGTGATGATCACAAAGCATCAACCCACTTCTAATAAATGTCGGGTGATGATCACAAAGCATCAACCCCTTTCTAATAAAAACCGGGTGATGATCACAAGCATCCACCCGTTCTACTACTTATCGGGTGATGATCACAAAGCATCAACCCTTTTCTAATGGTTAGTCGAGTGATGATCCACAAGCATCAACCCGATTCTCATAACTGTCGGGTGATGCACAAAGCATCAACCCATTTCTACTACTCTTCCATTCCCTCTACTCTACACTTCTCATCTCTCTACCTAGAGTAGTTACATCCACAAAGTTCTCTACTCATAGAGCAAGTGCATACACAAAGTTTCTTACTCTTTCTTAGGTCACTTCTCAATGCACAATTAGTGCCTATGGATTTTTCATCTCCCTAATGCACTTATGAAATGCCAACATGCATGTTTGCAAGAATTAGGTTCACTACTCATACTCAAACCTCTTTAGGCATTTCATCAAATAACTCAATGCATAATAAAACTCTACTATAACAATAATCTAAGTCTTTCTCTAACCATCAAAAATGCGGAGAAACCCCTCACATAGTCATAAATCATGCCAAAGAAAGACACTTCCAAAAAGGATTCTCAATATCCTTCAATTCCATCTCAAACTACCTTTCCAACCCACATCTCGCTTCTTATATTTGAAATGTATAAACAATCACCAGCCTTGAAATCTCCATTTAAGACTCAATATCTGGCAATACATGTATATAACATACATACATAATGGCTATCAAAACCCTAATCAGGAAAATTCTCAAATCTCAACTTGGGTTGGATTTACTTACCTTGTTATGGAGAGATTTCACTAGCTCTTCCTTTCACTTGGTTTGCTTACTTTTTCTTACTCTTAAACAAATGACAAAACCCTCAATATCAAATATTTCAAAAACTCACAAAGCTTTACAACCAAGGCAAGAATCCTTACCTTAGGATGCCTTAGATTGATTTTCTACCCCAAAACACTCCAAAAGCCCTTTAGAACTCCTTGAACAAAAGAAAGAGAAATTGAGAGAAGCAAGAGAGGAGAGTGGGCGATGGGAGAAGAGAATGAGGGTTTGCAATGCTTAATTCTTTTATGAAATTTATACACAAGCATTCCCATTTGCCCTTACTCTTCTTTGGGAATTCTATCTATATCCTTTTATTCATTACAAACACACCCCCATACCCACATATTCTCCATGAAAAATCCTTTCAATTTACTCCCCACTTTTCCTGCTAATTAGGGTAGTATGGTCAAATTGCCCCTAGGGAAGAAATATCTAAAACTAACAAACATTTTGGTTGGCACGTCGCCGCGGCGAGGAAGCTTCTATCGCTGCGGCGAAACTGTCCAGCAGCTTCCCCTGGCTTCAACACCTCTTCGCCCGCGCGAAGACTGAATACAAATTTCTTCTATTTTCAACCAATATCAAGGCAAGTGTTCAATATATCACTCAAGCCCACCAACACATTGAATCAACTCAAAAAGAGCAAAAGAAGAAGCATTAACTACGTACCTCAAGTGGGTGTTACATAAACTGTAAATAGGGTAACAAGGGTCGATCCGATGAAGAGTGTCTAGCCGAATTTTCGATGTGTGAACAAGGCTGGGGTTTTGAGTAAAACAAAACAATCTTAGCATAAACAAAACAAAAACAATCAAATAGAATCAATTAATATAATGAAACTTGGTCTCCGTCAACATCCACCATCGGAATCTTACAACTGATCATTGATGCAAAAATATTCAATTCTTATTTAATATTCACCGTTGGAACTATTTTCCTATCTCTCCTTAATTGAATTAATTAGGAAACAAACATCTTAATTAATCTTACCATTAAACAACCCTAGACAAGCGCTGAAGATTTAATCTAATGGCAGCCTTAAATAGAGAAATCGATGAAGCTAAACAACACAAACACAAGCGGTTGTATTTATTTAGTTGAATGTTCCTCTTAAGATTACTAATCCGACACAGCAATTATTACCCTAATTGCTTCACAATTTAGAGGGATCAAACAATTACGGATTTGATATCAAACTTAGCAGTAGATTGCAACAAATAATCACTAGTAGGCCTCCTATATATAAATGCATCAATCATGAAATATGCAGAATAACATTCAATACTCAAACACGAAAATTGAACACTAAAATAAAAATAGATTAGACCTCACAGTTGGTTGATTCCGAGGTCTCCATTTCCTTCGACCAGTTACAAAAGTTTAGCCGCTCATGGCCATAAACAAAAACTGAAAAAGAAAGAAAAATTGCAGAGAAGAGAAGAGGGATGCGTGGTCCCCTTTTTCCAAAACCTAATCTGATCCCCTCTTTAAAAATATCTAATTCCAATTCTAATCTACAATCTAAATCTCTTAAAAATTTCTAAATCCCAAGATAACCTTTATCCTAATCTGAGTAATTGAAAATAAAATAAAGTCTTAATACAAAATAAAATAGTGTGTCCAGCTGTAATTTTCATGCATAGTTCTTCAAATCTTCCAATAAAAATCTGCCTATTTATTGCATGACAAGGCAGAATGTTCCAGAACGCCCAGTGCAGATGCGTCAATTTCAAGCCCGATTACAACCTTTATTCAGCAAATATCTCTCCAAACTCAAAACATTAAAGTTGTAGATCTCTTTCTTAGCGTTCCACGCATTTTGAATCATCTCAATCGGAGCTTGGATGAGAGAGTTATGCCCAGATTACGAAACAACGTCGAAACTGTCCGAATTCACTTAATTAATTCCGTTTTGCAATTAACGCCTCCATTTGCATCCTAAATCAAAATAGAATAATAATGAGTATATTTAGGCAGCAAATAAGTATAAAAGACTAGACATTAAGGGAGGCAAATATGACATTTTGCATTCTCATCAAGTAGAATTAGGATAGTAATGAAAATGGATATCAAAGAGTCATTGCAAAATTGAGTGATCAGATTCGACAACTTCACTATAATTAAATGGATATTAATGTTTTCATCAATCATCCAAATGAGCAACAAGTCGTATATACTTTAACTGAAGAAGAATTCATTATTGGAATTAAACAAAAAGAGTAAGGAGATAATCCTGAGGATGATAATACGGAAATACCAAAAGTTTTGTGCTAAGAAGCTCTAAACATGCTTGAGAAACTAGAAATATTTTGGCTTCAACAAGAAGGTATCTATGCTGACGACTTATTACATACCCGCAAGATAAAAGATCTGGTAACAACTCTAAAGTATAAATCATTGTCCCAAACAACTTTAGATAAATATTTTATTTTATCTTAAACATTTGATGTAACATAACGTATTTTTTTTTGCAATATACATATATATAATGATTACTATATAGAGGCAAGTTCCTTAGGACGAGACTTAAAAAAATTATAATTTATTACAATGTGAAATTTATTCTTATTTATAACTGACCCATGTTAGGACCATAAATTTTTATGATTATATGAAGGTTATTCCTATATAGAGAGGTTCGATTGTATATAATAATAATAATACATTTAAATATATATATTCATAAATATGTAATCTTAAAAATTAAATTCCGATAGTAAATTGGACAGTGGCGACAACCTTTTAGTAAATTTAATTGTACTACAAGATTACCAAAATACATTTTCAGCATAGAATGACGAAATTGGCTTTGTACACTATTATCCTGAAACTGTCTTCTACGGGTGTGACCTGTAGGCTCCCTATCATATTGACAGTGGATAATATCGTGATTAACACCCAATTAATTTTCTCACTATACAGAAACCAAAATTGGCCTCTAGCAAGGCAACATGACCACCCAATAGATAGAGATGCACGAAATAGCTATCTATCAACGGTATGGTTACTATGTAATCTAATCCCTTCATCATCTATTATCCATCAAGGTTTAAAGTACAAAAATAATGTCAACTTTAAATATACAACCTTCATATATTTGTATTTGGTTATCAAATCAGTGACCAAACTAAAATTGGATTTGAGCAATAACTCAATTCCACTATGGCCATATATTTGCGGTCATTGCCATTTATCGAATAGCTAAGTGAGATAATTTCTCTTATGCCCAAAAGTGATGAATCCTCTATCGATCCACCATACTCATGTTGTACTTCTTAATGTAGCCAACCATTACCATACTGATTGTTAGAGTAGGTGTCCTAGAGCCAATCAATTATTGTAAAATTGACTCTGTAATAAATGTTTATTTATCAATAAAAGACATATTCTTTTATATCGTGTATGTAATGATATACGTCCTTAAGATGGTAGAACCGTGATGAGGGTATCAAGTGTTTCAAATCTTGATAGTGAGAACCCTATGATCACATATGGTGGCCATTTTAGAAAAGTTCGTAGCCCCAGTATTATTCTGACCAAGGACACAGATAATACGGTAAGGCTATCATAGTGTTGAATGACCCTATCGAAAAACAGTGACTGATCTCACTTGTCAAGGTTGTTTGCCGACAACCTAGTGCAACGCATGAGTGCTTGCTAGAGGCAAGTTCACTGGACAAACTCAACAGAAGATTCCATGTGGATGGTAACCCTAGTATCTATGGAATGAATCCTCTAACGGATGGTGATGCATGTGATCCTTAGACTTGAGATCACCAGAGCGCCTTGTGCACCAATTGGTGTAGTTTGACACTAGCCCAACGTAGTTCTATTCATAGCTATCAATACGGTAGTGATTAACTACATTGAGAAGTGTATCGAGACTATGGTGGATCAACAAAGGATTCATCACTCATGGGTACAGGAGAAGTTATCTAACTGGGTAATTCAGTAAATGGCAATGACACAAAATCTGTGGCCACAGTGTGATGCTCAATCCAATTTAATAATCCTGTCATTGGTCCAGTAATTGAATACAAATATGTCAAGGATATCTGAGGTTAACACTATTTATGTACCTTAGTCTCGATGAGATAACAGTTGATGAAACAGATTCGATTGCACGGTAACCATATCGTTGACAGGCTGTGATTTCGCTGAATCTGAATCTATCGGGTGACCACAATGCCTTGCTAGGGGCAATCTTGGTCTGTGTGTAGTGAGACGATTAATTGGTGTTAATCACAATACTACACATTGTCGATATGATGAGGAGCCTACAGATCACACACTTGGAAGATAATTTAATAATCAATTTGTGAGAAGGGTATTTTCGTCTTTCAAGACGAAAGGGTATTTTAATAATCTCAGAGTGCAATTAAATTTGCTGAGGTTGTTGCCTGTATTTAATTTTAATATTAAAATTAAATTAGTGAGATTATATTTAAATATATCTCTGTATATATTTAAATGAATTATTATTATTAATTAAATGTTAATATATTCTTATATATTAATTGATTTTAATTATAATAATGATTAATTAATTAAAATACCATAAAGGGTGTGTTTGGTTGCAAGGGTGAACTAGGGTTGGAGCCCATGGCTATTCCTAAGTGGAATAGGGTTTTAATTATTGCACTATATAAGTGCAACTTAAAAATTAAAACAAAAGGAATTATTTATTTAATTAAAAACCCCAGCCACCCTATCTCTCTCCCTCAAAAAGAAAACTTTTTCTTGTTCTTCTTTCTTGATTCTTAAAGTCCTTGATTGTTCTAGCAAAATAATCAAGGATTCTACAGATTTTCTTTCTGTGGACTTCCATGAGTGCGATCCAATTTTGAATCGATAGACGGTGAACAGTAACCGTGAACAGTAGACGGTGAACAGTAACCGTAAACAGTAGATGGTGAACAGTAACCATGAACATTAGACAATGAATAGTAACAGTGACATAGTAGATGGTAAATAGTAACCATGAATAGTAACCATAAACAGTAGCCTGTGAACAGTGTTCATGTTCGAAGTCATAGATATTTGGAGGAGCCTCCAAATGTACGTAAGTATTCTAATCCTTGAATGGATTTACTTTATACAGATTTTTGTTTATAAACATATAAATAGTATAATCTATACTCGGATCTTGGCAAAGAAAGGTAATTGATTTACCAATTGAATTTTTGTTTTCCGTTGTGTATGGTAGATCAATTACCTACAGTGGTATCGGATCCTCGGGTATTAGATTATATTGTTTAATTGATGTTTGATAACATATATATTTGTTTGATAACATGTTATTGCATGATTTGAAGTGTTTTTTTTTTTTTTTTTTTTTTTTTTTAAATTGGAAAAATTATGTATTGTTGAATGTCTTAATTAATCAATTGATTAAAATGTGTTGATTGAATGTGTATGTGGGTTGGTGTCCTGGTCGAATGTTTAAGCATTCGATTTGATTTGGATCGTGCCATTATGTGAAAAATTGCAAAAGACGTTACTGTGCTTGATTCACTGTTTTGCGATGTTAGTGCGGCAAAATAACACTTCGCCGTGGCGAGATGCAAAAAGTGAATTTGGCCACTACGAAATTCCAGAAAAGTAGATTAGCTGCGGCGAAATAAACTTCGCCGCGGACATAAAAAAATCTCTGACGATTTGTGTTTTCTGGAAGTTCACGGTCGCCGCAACAAAAAAAAAACTTCGCCGTAGTGACCATGTGTGCATGAACTTTGCTGGGGCGAAGAATTTCTTTGCCGTGACAAGAAACCTATTATTCCGTTTTTGCTTTCCGTTTTTCATATAGGGGCTAAATTACGGTATTCTATTTGGAATTGCAAGGTTATATAACGGATTATATGTTCTTGATTTGAACAATAAGGACATTCTCAATGTTGAAACTAAGAAAGCTAAACATAGCGAACAAAACCATACATACCTCTGGCATTGTAGATTGGGTCATGTTAATTAGACCCGCATTGCAAAACTTCAAAGGGATGGAGTTTTGGACCCTTTTGACTTCCAGTCATTTGACGTATGCGAGTCATGCCTTTTAGGCAAGATGACCAAGTCACCTTTCACAGGACAAAGTGAAAGGGCTTAGGGTTTCTAGGGCTACTGAACCATTAGGCATTATCCATAGTGATGTATGTGGTCTACTAACAGTTGAAGCCAGAGGTGGATATTCCTACTTCATCACATTTACTGATGATTTTAGTAGATATGGTTATGTCTACCTCATGAGACATAAATCTGAAGTCTTTGATAAGTTCAAAGAATTCAGAAATGAAGTATAGAATATGTTGGGCAAAAGTATTAAAGCTCTTCGGTCGGATCGACGAGGTGAATACTTAAGCTCAAGGTTTTCTGAATTCTTGAAGGAATGTGGGATAGTATCACAACTCACCCCTCCACATACACCCCAACACAATGGAATGTCTAAAAGGAGGAATAAGACCTTACTTGACATGGTTAGGTCCATGATGAGTTTTAGTGATTTACCTGCATCATTCTGGGGTTATGCCCGAGAGACTGCGACTCACATTATGAATCGTGTGCCATCAAAGTTTGTAGACAAGACTCTATTTGAACTATGGAATGGGTGAAAGCCCAATATGTCTTATCTAAGGATTTGGGGTTGCGAAGCTTATATCAAGAAATTGACTTCGAACAAGCTGGGCCCAAAATCCTACAAATGTATATTTGTGGGGTATCCTAAAGAGACAAATGATACTATTTCTACCATCCAGAAGAGTACAAAATTTTTGTTACTCGTATTGGTGTCTTCCTAGAAAATGAATTTTTTCTAAGAAGTACTAGTGGGAGAACAGTAGAACTCGATGAAGTTTTAGAGCCACAAGATATACTAGACGAAGGATGGGAAGATGTGCCACAAGCAGTGGTTGAACATCAGAAGGAGGTTACTCCACAACTTGTGGATCAAAATGAACCACCTCAACTAGCACAGGAGCTACGTAGATCTAGGAGAGTACGCCATGAGCTTGAGAGATACAGTTATCTCGTCACTCAACATGGAGACGTACTTATCTACCAAGACGATGAACCCAGAACCTACGAAGACGCTATATCGAATCCAGATTCCGTTAAATGGTTTGAAGCCATGAAATCTGAGATGGACTCCATGTACCAAAACCAAGTATCGTCTCTAGCAGAACCACCTGAAGGGGTAAAACCCATAGGGTGTAAATGAGCCTTCAAGAAGAAGACTGACATGGATGGCAAGGTGCACACTTATAAAGCACAATTGGTTGCCAAAGGTTTCAAACAAATTCATGGTATTGACTATGAGGAAACCTTTTCGCCGATTGCCATGATTAAATTCATCCGGATTATGCTTGCGATTGTTGCATATCATGATTATGAGATTTGGCAAATGGATGTCAAAACGGCTTTCTTGAACAGAAGCTTTAAAGAAGATGTGTATAAGACACAACTTGATGGTTTCGTTCTTAATGGGCAAGCTGAGAAGGTATGTAAGTTACAGAGATCCATTTATGGACTCAAACAAGCTTCAAGGAGCTGGAACATTCGTTTTGATGAAGCCATAAAAGAATTTGGTTTTATCAAGAATGAAGATGAGCCCTGTGTTTACAAGAAAGTGAGTGGGAGCGTAGTGGCATTCCTAGTGTTGTATGTCGATGACATACTTCTAATCATGAATGATATACTGAACTTGCAGTCGGTAAAGACTTGGTTATTCAAGTGCTTCTCCATGAAAGGCTTAGGAGAAGTAGCTTACATCCTCGGAATAAAGATCTACCGAGATAGATCACGTAGGTTGCTTGGCCTAAGTCAGAGTACATACATTGACAAGGTACTGAAGAGATTTAGTATGGAAGAATCCAAGAAGGGATTTCTTTCGATGTCACATAACGTCTATCTCTCTAAGGATATGTCCTAAAACACACGATAAGAGAGATAGAATGAAGAGGATCCCATATGCGTCAAGAATTGGATCTATCATGTATGCCATGTTATGTAATCGAATTGATGTTTCATGTGCATTAAGCACTTGTAGTAGATATCAATCGGATCCAGGTGAGCGTCAGTGGATAGTTGTCAAGAACATCCTTAAGTACTTGAAGAGGACTAAAGACGTGTTCTTGGTTTATAGAGGGGAAGATGAGCTCACTGTAAGAGGATACAGTGATGCTAGTTTCCAAATGAATAAAGATGATTATCGATCGCAATCAAGGTTTGTATTTTGTCTCAATAGGGGTGCAGTGAGCTAGAAGAGCTCCAAGCAAAGCACTGTAGCAGACTCTATAATGGAAGCTAAGTATATTGCATTATCCGAAACGGCCAAGGAGGCAGTCTGGATTAAGAAGTTCGTCACCAAACTTGGCGTGGTTTCCATGATTGTTGATCCGATAGATGTCTATTGTGACAACAATGGAGCAATTGCTCAAGCAAAGGAACCACAGTCTCACCAGAAGCCCAGACACATACTTAGACGTTTTCATCTCATTAGAGAAATGGTTGAGATGAAAGATGTGTTAGTGTATATTAGTGTATGCCCTAGAAACCATTCGTATTATTGGTTTCAAAGCATTTAGTCTTGTATCAATATATATCATAAATAATGGAAGAAAGAGTTCTTCAATTCATATATATAAATTGCTTCCTTTATTCAGTCATGCATTTAAAATAAAGTATGTATATGAATTGTCCAGATGATTCATTTAATCGGTAAATGAATTATCAAAAGAGTTCCCTATGGAAGCAATATAATTTGGGCAATTATATTGCATAGTTGGCATACTGGATGCTTCCGAAAGATATCATAAGTTGATATAAGTACGGATGACGATGATAGTCATGTCATTGGAGCATTAGTATGGATTAGCGATTGGTGAACTATTTTTCAAACGTATCCGAATAACGACAAATCACTTGAAAAAACATGTAGTCAATGGTTTATCGTTTGGTTATATCAGTGCACGATGTAGTCCTTTGACCTGAGATATTGTGGACGGATCCGATACGGATACGTATAGTTTATACGATGTATAAGTACGAGACTGGTCATGTTTCGTATGATAAAGCCTATTTGGTTATGCGTTGTTCATATGCGAAAACGAATGATGGTCAAAAAAGGATCCATTGACTCAGAAATATAGGATTAGGAGTACCGCTGACTCCATCCGGATTCGAGTTCCTGGATGAACGTCTATAAATGTCGGAAATCGAAATCTCTGGCCAGAGTCTGTTATTAGTCATACGAAAGCAAATTCGTGATGACGAGTTCCGGACATATTGATTGATGATTCGATAGAAGATCGAGTCTAGGTTTTTGACGTTCTATGAATCCGTACTCGATCAGGATATATCAATAGAGGGACTTTACTTGCATGGTATATATAATCTGAAATGGGTTCAATGAAATATTTCTTCATCGTGGTTGAGGGACTATGGCACATTGCTAGATGTTTACCATAGTCGTTGGGCCTCCGGACAGGTTTTCGGATTCATCCAGAACCGGCTCACAGCTAATCCACGATGGACCTTCATGGTCACACCAATAATCTTGAGAAGTTAGAGAAGAATAAGAGAGAGAAATGATTATCCGAAAAAGGCTAGCACCTTCTGAGGGTAATGACAAGATTTCTATGGTAATAGTTACATAGAAAATTATTTGTGACATTTTAAGGGTTAAAATGGTCAATCAATAATTAATTGTATTTAATTATTATATCTTAAAGTGTTAAGATAAATGAGATGAACTAAAATAACCTTTTAATAGTTAAAGGGCAAAAGGATAAACTTGTGGGTTGTTAATGTAAACTAGTTTAGTTTACATGGGCTCTTGAATAATATTGATTATTTAAAGGGTAAAATAATAGGTACTTGGGCTCCTTTTAAAATAAGATTTTATTGGAGCATAGAAGTGAAAAACAACTAATTACAAAATGGCCCATGTATATATAAATGCAAATGGTTGCATTTTAGGTTAAGGATTCATTTTAGTTCACTCAAAGAAAATCAATCTCTCTCTCTTAGGGTTCGGCCACTCTCTCACTCTCTCATGGTGGTGTTAAAGTGTGGAGGATTCATCCCCTTGAATCTTGACTTCGTCAACCTTAAGCAAAGGAGAAGGTATAATGTTTTTCAAGTTTTGTTTGAAATTTTTTTGAATCCCATTAATCCAATCCTTTCATGCTTTCAATCTACATTTTCTGCCACCTCTTCATGTTGTTCTTTCAAGATGTACTGATCAGTAAAGTGTATATTGATGACAATCTCGCCGATCCACTGACAAAGCCTCTGTTGCAGCAGAAGCATGAAAAACACTTAAGGTCACTCGGTATTAAATACACGAATGATTGACTATACTGCAAGTGGGAGATTGTTAGAGTAGGTGCCCTAGAGCCAATCAATTATTGTAAAATTGACTCTATAATAAATGTTTATTTGTCAATAAAAGGCATATTCTTCTATATCGTGTATGTAATGATATATTTTCTTAGGATGGTAGAACCGTGACGAGGGTATCAAGTGTTTCAAATCTTGAAAGTGAGAACCCTATGATCACATATGGTGACCATTAGAAAAACGTCTGTAGCCCCAGTATTATTCTGACCAAGGACACAGATAATACGGTAAGACTATCATAGTGTTGAATGACCCTGTCAAAAGGCAGTGACTGATCTCACTTGTCAAGGTTGTTTGCTGACAACCTGGTGCAACGCATAAGTGCTTACTAGAGGCAAGTTCACTGGACAAACCACCAGAGGATTCCATATGGATGGTAACCCAGTATCTATGGAATAAATCCTCTAACAGATGGTGGTGCATGTAATCCTCAGATTTGAGATCACCGGAGCGCCTTGTGCACCAATTGGTGTAGTTTGACACTAGCCCAACGTAGTTCTATTCAGAGCTATCAATACGGTAGTGATTAGCCCAAATTTTTCTTTACTTACAAAACATAATTCTTTACGTATATCAAAATAACAAGTACAAAAACTTAGCGATAATGGACAGTAATGTCAATCCTCCCCGTTTGTCGACATCCTTCCGACCGCTGCTCACCTATTTCCTGCAAAAACATGGAAAAACAACGGGATGAGCATAAAAATGCTCAGTAAGTAAATCCCTTAACTCTTCTCCTTCTTAGGTTCTTTCCTTACTTAATTCCTTCTCTTTTCTTTCTCAGTTTTTTTTCTCTGTTTCTTACTCTCACTGTTCTGTTCTTTCTTTCAACTTCTTTCTGTTCTTTCTTTCTTATTCTTTCTATTCTTCCTAAACATGATGAAATTCATGGCAATATGCATGAATAAAATGCATATGCAATAATGCATAAAATGCTTTTTCTTTCTTATTTCTATTTTTTTGTTCTATTTCTTTTCTTTTCTTTTTCTTTCTATTCTTTTCTTGGCTTGTTTAAGCCTTCTCATTCTTTCTTATTCTTATTCTTTCTTTTCTTACTCTTTCTCATTCTTTCTTATTCTTATTCTTTCTTTTATTCTTTGCCGATCGGACTCAGTTGATGTATGGATTTGGAACCTTGGCCGTGTGAGTGAGTACAGTTCTCATCTACATGCACTCTTGCGGACCGTACAACTTCTTCTTTCTTCTTAGGCCACTCAATTAAAGTGGCGTGCATGTATGAATGCTTCTTGGTACAACCCTCATCCACATACACTCTTACGGGCCATATAATTCTTCTTCTTCTTATGCCACTCAATTAAGCTGGCGTGTATGTGAGAATTTCTTCTTAGCACTCACGGTTCCCCATCACAACAACCTATTCTTTTCTCTTCTTTAACACTCTTTAATTCTTTAATGCTTATTCTTCCTTTTTCTTTATTCTTAGAGTGTTTTATTCTTTATTCTTTCTTAAGTTTCTACACATACACAATTATATGTATATGGATGGCTCATGCTTAAAATTTCTTACTTACATGCACTTATGAAATGCACATATGCAATGTTGCATAAAATTAAGGTTTCTACCCCACTCATACTTCACTTAGGCATTTCATCAAACAATAATTGTGCATGAACAAACCCTAATTTAATTATCATTCTATTGGTTTCTTAAACCACCCAAATTGAGAGAAAAACTCTCTTATATCATCACCATACCTACACTACGCAAACACTCCCAAAGATTTCTCAAATTCTTCCAATTTCAACCCATCATCAAACCACACATACACTCCTCAGATTCAAATATATCCAACAACAAGCATAAATAATCATCAATCTCATCTCAATTTCTCAATAATCATAACATATACATATTTAAGGAAATCTCTACTCACTTGATTTTCTTAAACTTTCATTTGAGTTGGATTTTGAGTGGAATTTACTTACCTTATGCTTGAGTAGTTCTCTCCTAAGCTCTCTACTCTTGTTGGATTCAAATCTCTCTTAACCCTAAGCATAAACTTCATAAGAACCTCAACTTTTACACAAATAAATCATAGATAAAGAGCATGAATTCTTACCTTTTGATGCCTAGAATCAAAACCTTATGAAAATCTACTCAAAAGCCCTCAAATTCTTGGAGAAGTGAATGAAAATTTGAGAGAAAATGGAGGAGATGGCGGTGGGAATGAAGGAAATAAGGGTTACAAACTTTTATCATCTTATTTATAAATATGCTTTCCCATTTTGCCCTTACACTTTTTTGGAAATTGTATCCTTGTCCCTTAGTCATTACCTAATGCCCTCATTTTTATTGTATTCTTTAATGAAATTATCTCTTTTCACTCCCCATAATTTTAACTAATTTTGATTGAAAAGACTATTTTACCCTTATACAAGTTTAAAGCATTTCTTCATATTCTCTAAAATAATTCCAACAAAAATTAACTAAGGGCTATAAAACATATTTAAATCATGTTACCTCTATGTTAGGCGTTACACAATGTTATGAGGTTGACACTATTTATGTACCTCAGTCTCGATAGAATACCAGTTGATGAAAAGGATTTGATTGCACGGTAACCATATCGTTGACAAGCTGCGGTTTCGCTGAATCCAATCTATCGGGTGACCTGATGCCTTGCTAGGGACCAATCTTGGTATGTGTGTAGTGAGACGATTAATTGGTGTTAATCACAGATACTACACACTGCCGATATGATGAGGAGCCTACGGGTCATACACTTAGAAGATATTTAAGAATCAATTTGTGAGAAGGGTATTTTTGTCTTTCAGGATGACCGTGTATCAATTTGATAATCTCAGAGTGCAATTAAATTTGTTGAGGTTGTTGCCTGTATTTAATTTTAATATTAAAATTAAATTAGTGAGATTATATTTAAATATATCTCTGTATATATTTAAATGAATTATTATTATTAATTAAATGTTAATATATTCTTATATATTAATTGATTTTAATTATAATAATGATTAATTAATTAAAATACCATAAATGGTGTGTTTGGTTGCAAGAGTGAACTAGGGTTGGAGCCCATGGCTATTCCTAAGTGGAATAGGGTTTTAATTATTGCACTACATAAGTGCAACTTAAAAATTAAAACAAAAGGAATTATTCATTCAATTAAAAACCCCAGCCACCCTATCTCTCTCCCTCAAGAAGAAAACTTTTTCTTGTTCTTCTGTCTTGATTCTTGAAGCTCTTGATTGTTCTAGCAAAATAATCAAGGATTCTGCGGATTTTCTTCCTGTGGACTTCCATGAGTGCGATCCTACTTTGAATTGATAGACGGTGAACAGTAACCGTGAACAGTAGACGGTGAACAGTAACTGTGAACAGTAACCATGACACAGTATACGATAAACAGTAACCATGAACAGTAGCTCGTGAACAGTGTTCGTGTCCAAAGTTAGAGATATTTGGAGGAGTCTCCAAACATACATAAGTATTCTGATCCTTAAATGGATTTACTTTATACAGATTTTTGTTTATAAACATGTAAAGGTATAATCTATACTTGGATCTTGGCAAAGAAAGGTAATTGATTTACCAATTGAATTTTTGTTTTCTGCTGCGTATGATAGATCAATTACTTACACTGATAACCCTAAATAGGACTACGTTAAGCTAGTATAAAAAACTACGCAAATATTTACATATGACACTCTGTCATCTCAAGTCTAAGGATCACATGCACCACCATCCGTTAGAGGATATATTCCATAGACACTTGGATTCACATCTATATGAAATCCTCTATAGGCCATTCTAGTGAACTTGCGAACAACAAGCACCCATGCGTCGTACCAAATTATCACCAAACAACTTTGATATGTGAGACTTGTCACTACCTTTCGACAAGATCGTTTAACGTTATGATAACCTTACCGTATTATTTGTGTCCTTAGTCAAAATAATAATGAAGCTACAAACAATTCTAGAATAACCACTATATGTATTCATAATGTTTTCACAATCGAGATTTATAACACTCGATACACTCATAGGTCTACATACATATATTATAAGAATGGGTTACATGATATAATAAAATTGTCTTTTATTAATGAAATAACATGATACATAGAGTCAATTTACAATATGTGATTGGCTCTAGTAAACCTACTTTAACAATATAGAATATAAAAAGCATATTAAAAAGTTTGTAATTATATTAAGTAAAATTATTATTGATAAATATTAAGTTTTAATATTATTTTGTGAAAAAGAACTACTACAAATATAACGACCTCTTACAAAAATATATGCATATAAAGTACTGATGTGTTAAAAAAGAATAGAATAATGAATATAAAAATCTTAAATTAATTTAAATTTTGATATATAAGTCTCCTCGTATGATTTCTAGCTCTACCTTTACACCTCCATAAATATGAAAGTAAGGAATAACATACAAAGACATTTCCAGACAAACAATCGGCGCTTTCCGTCTTCTTAAATAGACTTTCTTTGCAGTCGAAGAAACATATTCGCACTCCCAAAATAGGCTTCCTTTAAAGAGAGTCAAATTTTGTTTGCTTTAAACAAACCGAAATCACAGAGGTGTACCATTCCGTACCACCAAACGAAGCCTCAAATTCAGTCGCCAACCTGCAGATGAATGTTGAAAAACAAGCTAAAGTGATGTCTCAAGAGTCTTCTACTCTTTTTTTAATTAAAAAAATGACCACCCACCCAACTATGCCAAACTGGTTAAGTCAGGTCTTGACTCAAAATCCTGTAATTTTATTTGACTTGTATTATTGTATGTTGAAATACTTTCACTGGTTGGTCACACAAGATAATGACTCCCCACCCATTATCAGTCACCCACCAATTACATAACATCTTTGCGTATAAAAGAAATGGTCAATAAGAGGTAATAATTGTTTCCTTGTAGATCTTTGGCCGATTAGACTTCAGAGGTGAGCCAACTAGCTAACTTATCCATCCTTAATTTTGATTAGATGAACCAGCCTCTTGCCATGGCTGAGCTTTAGTAGTCTAATCACCTCGAACCGTGAGCTTTAGATATAAAAAAGTTTAACCGTCAAGGTAGAAAAATTAAGCAAAAGATCAAAAATTAGTCACTGATATTTTCAAAGTCCTAACCAATCGGGTTCTACCGAAACTCTCACATTTAACAGGTACATTTCCCCTGACTTATGATTTTCCTTACCAACCATTATCTTTATTAGACATTTACTAGACTTTAATATGACTTGAAATGAAAAAGTAAATATATAAATATGATATATCTAATCACCTCAGAGCTCAGATATTCTATATTTAAAGTTCTCGTCGTTCGACCACTTATTACTTAGTTGATTATGCTGTCTTTTCTCAGTTTCAGAAGATAATGACCACTCTGGTAGAATGCTTAAAACTTCAATAGGCTAACCCTAGACTTTCTCATATGTGTTCTGATATAGGTTTAGGTTTAAACCTCTACCATAGGATTATAGTTAATTATAGCTTGGAAAGTTATGTCTAATTTGCTTTTCTCTTTAATGACGACTGCCTTACTCACAAACTACGTAATTAAATACTAAATAAATTTTATATTCTCTTCAACAGGCGCAATAATCCAAGAACCAAAAATTGTGGAAAATAGTTACCGCAACTAGAATCAATTCAAATATTAATGGTAGTTCGCATGTCACTTTAATGTGTACTGAATGGTTTTTAAGCCATAATTATTCAGTTTACTGTTTGGATGCTCATCATTAATCCTAGTGGGATGTTTTGATGCGACATAAATATAGGGTTTACGGTATAATTAATTAAGATGATTAAAGTAATATATTATTTGGTGTCGGTTAATATTAAAAGGAAAAAAAATTAAGCAAAGTTTTAGTTCTTAATAAATCTATAAAGTCACGCAGTGAGATGTACATTTTTGAAACTTTTGGAAATAATCCATAAGAGAGAGTCGAAGTAAATCTATCAAATTAATCTCCAATTATTTATTAACAGTTTATTTTAGCTTCAAGTCAGTTCCAATGCATATATTATACACAAAAAAAGTGTAGTTAATACGCATCTAAAATTTTTTAATGCGTGGATATAAAATATGTATCGAGATCACTGACTTTTGATTATTGGATTTGTAAAATTAACGATAAAATATATACCTTTAATCCATAATCCATATCTTAAAACTTTCAGGACGTTCTCTTTATATATATGGTAGAAACTGTGAACAGAAAATCCTTTTAGGAAAGGAAAAACCTACAACATTGTGCATAGAATAAATAAGTAGCACAAAAGAATATTATCAATATGGAAGGACTGAAATGTGAAAATCTTCTCTATGGTCGGTGACGTGATCATGAGTTCACAACTACTACTCTCGTGGCCGATCCCAAACCGAACAAAATCCTTACTCCACCTGTTTTATACCGATAAAATTTCTCAGTGTTGATGGCGTGCAAACTGTCGTCTTAGCATATAATCCAAGTGCACTCTTATATACCAAACCTTCTACGTGGTTGGTTCTACATTAATTCGATTGTTGGGAGATCATAAGCAGGCAGCGTGTTGGTACAATGGTGAGCTACACGTTTATTTCATACACGTATCCTTATTAGCTAGTTTTGTTTCTCATCAATTCCCTTCCTTATGGGGAAAGTATATTTGTATAACTTTTTTACATTATTATATGCAACACTGCAAAAATAAACTAAACATAAAAAAATTACCAGTTTTAGTGCATCCAGCAAGTTATATAATGTTCACCACTTCATCTTTGACACCTTGCATGCATGCAGCTGATTAATAAGCACAGTAACAAGATTTCAGTAGCAATTATTTGATGATTTAAAGATTGTGTATTAGAAGCTTTTAGGAGGGTGAAAAGTTTACAACCAAGAAATTAAAAAAAAAAAAAAAAAAAAAAAAAAAATCCTGATCATGAAATCTAAACATGAGCTGTTGAAAGAAAAGGACCCACCTTCATCTACACACACCTAATCCAAGAGATACTAGTCAAAGACCAACAAATTAGATTATTAACTACTCCCTTCAACCTATTTGTTATTTATATATATGATAATCTAATGTGATGCTATAAAATTATCTATGGAATGATGATTTTGAAGGAAGTTCATGCATCATAAGGTCGTGGTTTTGAATGAACTTTGACGTGGAGATCTCCTAGGCAGGACAGTTGTTACTTCACCACGTTCAGTGTTATCCTAAAACAAACTAACAACGGTTTGAAATAAAACTTGTACGTACTAAATATTGGGAAAACTATGATCCGTTGGATGAAGGTGGCAAAAGCACAATCAACGGTCAAAACTTAAGTTATTTGACCAACCAGATAACCTAGTATGGGATCCGCGAATGGAAATATCTAGAACCAATTATACGTGGCAGAAATGTGTTATTGTGCGTATTAATATACTTTTGGTATGTTTCTTGCAGATGCACACGCATTAGTACAAAATTGGGCAAGGGTACAGCCACAGTTACTTGATAAAATTATGTTAAAACCATGATTTTATTAAAAAAACTGACTTATATTAAATATATCGTCAGGAATTTTCACCAATATTATAAGATGAATATAACAAGCTTTAATATGTATTTTTCTTAATATTTAGGTGAATTTTTTTTTCTTTCGCAAGTTTAATTTTGAGATGGAAAATGCGGGAGCATAAATGTGAGTTTCCTCAAAGAATACTTTAAAAAAATATTTTTGTAATGTAAAATGTACTTATTGATAACTTATGTTATTTGGTTAATGATTATAAACTTAGAAGGTAAGTAGATCTCTGTCAAGTTAAGAATGTCATAGTTTCTTCTCAAGTGTAACCTGGTATTATTTGTGATACACGAAAGGAATCACCTCCACACATCAAGCTAATTAATTAATAGGAATTTTGAGAAAGATTTAATAACTATGTTAATATAATTTTTATTGCCGAGTTTAATAGCTAGGCCAGACCTTTTACTGCAAGTACTTGATATACAATTGATTCATGGTAATTGATTTCAGAAGTCTAGCATTAATGATTGTGAATTTCTGATTCATATATTTCCACATTTTGCATCCAAGATGAACAGCTTCTCTTTTACTAGTCTCTCTTCATAAATATATGTGGCTTTCTAATCACGGCAGAGAAAATCCATTTTTTTTCATTCAATCAAATCGTCTTGCCTGTAAAGAATTTCTCAGCTGTAGATAAGTGATGACAAAGTTTTATTAGCACTCAAAATTAAATTCATGACTGCATTGGAAGTCGGTTAAAATTTTCTTAATGAATCACTTAATTTCTGCAAACAAAATGATGGTAACATTAGGTGGTCATCTACATTATATTGTTTTAGTCAAAAATGAAATCAAACCCTGATAAGATCTAGTTTTCTCCAAATATATTTAAAAATAAAAAAATAAAAAAAATAAATCTGATTGATGCAAACTAAAGACTCTTAGCTATGAGAATCAACACCTTATTATTTTCTACTTCAATAACGACACGTAAACGTGGTGATGACGAAATGGGTGATGGAATGGTTGAGTAAGAGTGCAAAGAGGGGTGGGGTTGTGTAGGAAACTGGGAAAAAAAAATTTAGATGCTTAACTGTAGGCATGTCTTTGGGCCACCCATCATTTCCTTACACTTATTTTGTGTATTTACATACACCAGAACAGCCCATTTAGTTCCCAAGTCACTTTCACAAACCGATGGTGGGACCTGGAATCATCTGAGCTATCTCTCTCTGCAAATATACATGCGTGTGGCATATTTATATTTGTATATATTATTATAATAATAAGTGTGGGAAAGGTGAGGACTTTATATAAAGGTGGGTGTGGTGTGGGGCTTTTGAGTCTTTACAAGTAGTAGTGGTGAGACTAATTAAGTTGCATTAGTGATGGGAAGACAACCTTGCTGCGACAAACTTGGAGTGAAAAAAGGGCCATGGACAGCTGAGGAGGACAAGAAACTCATCAACTTTATTCTCACCAATGGTCAGTGCTGTTGGCGAGCCGTCCCTAAACTTGCTGGCCTCCGTCGCTGCGGCAAAAGTTGCCGGCTTCGTTGGACTAATTATCTTCGGCCAGACTTGAAGAGAGGTCTTCTCACTGAGGCTGAAGAACAATTAGTTATTGATCTTCATGCTCGTCTTGGCAATAGGTAACACACTATTTTCTGTGGACGTACGTTGTTCTTAACTCGATCATCATCCCATAAATTACGTGTTGTCCAAAGAATTTTATATATTGATCATGATTTTATATATTAATGGCGTTCGGTACATCCATGGGCATGGTAATTTTTTCTACTATAACACGATAAAGTATTTTAATAAATAGCTAGTAGTTTTCATTATTCTTATTCATTGTCAGCTATCATCATTATGCTGAAGAAAATAATGCATTTTGAATATAAAAGAATTAATCAAAGCCTTTGTAAAAGTTACACCTAATTACTTCTCAAATATATATATATATATATATATAATATAGAATTAAATGAACTTAACGTTATTATACTTTGGCTTATGTTTTTTACATTATTTTTAGCTCTTTCTTTAATTTACTCATTTCCTTACTTGCAAGGAAATGTAAAGGTAGCTCGCGCATGCTGTAAGGGGTCCTCATAGTCATGAATAAAAGGTTTCATGCATTATCTTCTTTGTTGATTAGCCCCATACATAGAATTTTTATATTAAAGAGCTTTCTCTTTTTGTTACAAGCAAACAGAAAGTAGGTACTCCTCTCAAATTTTTCAATAATATAACTTTTCTTCTTGTAATGGGTTTTACCTTTTAAATAAAGGGTTTGGTAACATTCTTATGACTTTCTTTATTTTCTCAACAGGTGGTCCAAGATTGCAGCTAGGTTGCCAGGAAGAACTGATAATGAGATTAAGAATCATTGGAACACCCATATCAAGAAAAAGCTCCTTAAAATGGGAATTGATCCAGTCACTCATGAGCCCTTCCACAAAGAATCTAAGGCTGAACAAATTTCCTCTCATGCTGATGATAATTTGCCACAACCTGGAAATCATCAGTTAATGCTTGAAACTGATGGTGCCAACAACATGGAAGATAACTCAAGCTCACAAACTGAAAATTCTTCAAGTGATGATCCGCGTTTGCTTGAAAGTATTTGCAACGATGATTCGTTATTAAACAGCTTGTGGATGGATGAACCTCCCTTTGTTGATGGCACATCCTGGAATAATCAACCTCCTCCTCAAAATATCAGTAACATGAGCTTGCCATCTTGGGAGGATAACTGTTCGTGGTTATTGGATTGTCAGGATTTTGGAATTCATGATTTTGGAATCGATTGTTTCAGTGACATTGAATTTAACACACTCACCACGTTGGAGATGGGAGAAAGTAAACATTAGCAGTAGCATTAAGGAAAAGATTAAGCTTGAAAAGTTAATGCACATGTTACGAAGTACCATGTCTAGTTCATTTTTTGGGTTCTCAGTGTTGATTTTATTTTAAGAGGTACTTTCTCACCAACCGAATCAAATGATACCAACCTTGCATATCCCTACAATTTTATATTATATCTTGGTGCCTTACATGTGTTGTAATTTTCTGTATAAAAAAGAGATACATTGGACAATATTATCAATGTGTGTAGTGGGTTTTGCAAACATGCATCAAACCATTTGTACATATTCTATTTATATTCCAAATAATAAAGAAGTTATTTTTATTTTAGTTCGGGTAATCACACTCTTCATTATTGTTCCTTTTCAAGAACTTGCCAATTGTAATCATTCGGAAAAAAATTGCATTTCAGCAGACTGTCCGCACTAATTTATTTGCATTTTAAGCAAACCCTAATTAATCATGCTACCTCTATCTCAACCCGATATTAGTGATATATTTGGCCATTAACTGTAGTTCTTAGTGCTGCCAATCATAAGATTCTAAAAGCACCATTATTCAATTCGATTACTACTACATAACTGATATCACCATAGGTCCATTTCTTAATGGAATTTATGGCCTAACTAAAGTGTTGAAACTGGATTGAGGGTTGCCTCATCTTCTGTGTATTTTTACCATTTTTTTATGTAATTCTTTTAATATGAAATATTCGAATAGATAAAACTATTATACAGTAATAAATATTATATGATATATGTGGAAATCCAATTTCATCACAAAGCAAACCTCACTTCTTCATATAAGTACTAGGGTAGACCAATTAATTAGTTGACACTTCAACAATGAATACAAAATTACAATAGATAATGCAGATAATATACCTTAAAATATAATTAATCTAGAATGTGAGAACATACTAATTTAATCCTAATTATCTCAAACATTAAGGCTGAAAACAGTACTAATTATTTGTCAAGATAAGCTTAATGTAGAAGCAGTTGATGTGTTCATTAAAGAAGTTAGACCAGATTCTGACTTAATTTTGATTAGAGAAATTAACTTGAACAGATGTAGTTATCAAGGTTTAGAGGCTGAAAATAAAGAGATGATTTGAATTATATGTTTTTTTAACTTGAATAAATTTGAACCTGAAATAAATATTGAATATCATTATTACACAAATAAAATTATATCATCCCGACGAGTGATTTACAAAATATTAATTATTATCCGGTTATTACGATCATGATATGTGGTCTTGGGTCAATATGAATTTCTTAAAAGACAAGTCAAATCTGATATTCACAAATAAGATTACTTATGGAGGCAGATAAACTGAATACAATTTTCATTAACTTCGATATATTATTATTATAAGGTAATAAAATATGCTACTGTGATTTTTGTTTCTCTATCACACAATTAATAAGGTGGTTTGATTAATAACTAACGGCATTGCAGTTTCCTGTGTTGAAGACTAAGGCATAGTAATCTACACAAATTACACGAAAAGTATCCAAAGCAAGGGAAAGGAGCTGGAAATGGTCCCCAGCTTAGAATGAATGTGAAGGCAAAGAAAGAAGTGATAAGTGACCAAAATGATAAAAACAAGGCAGACCCTACAAATAAGATTCTAAATCCACATAAATTTCGGTTTGTACATGGTGGCCCCAAAGGAAAAGGAAAGAAATTAATAGTCACATAGTGGAATGTTAAATCATCATTTGGTACTGGTGGTTAATTTTGAATTCATTTTTGTTGATTCTGCAGCTTTCAAGAGTTTCTTTGAAAAGAAAGGGAGTCCAAATTATGAGCGATGCAAAAAGGTACCATCTCTTTTGATGGGTATATACCATCTAAAGCTAAAAGCTATTGGCTTGCACATGTGTATGGGCCAAAAATCTTATTGGTATTGGGCCTGACAAGGCCCAATAATGAAACAAATACTTTATGGCCCAATGTCTTAGCCCAACTTTGATTGGACCTACGCTTAAATCAACTTTGTAAACTGCCCACTCTATAAGTTGGGTTATCCTACAAGTTAAGCTAAATCAGGCTTCAACCTATTAGCCCACAACCGTCCATAAATAGGAACAAGAATCCTATCACCTTCATAATTCATTCAAGATCTAGTATCTTATACGAATTAATACTCTTGAACCAATAAAAACAAGAAATAAGAGTTTCTTCCTAATTGAGACTCATCTACTAAGTATGACTCAGAGTCCTACTAGAATTCTTACACCTTGGGTTCACTATAAAAATAGGGACAAACTCTCTCAATATTAATTCAAAAATAACCCGTAGCACCTAACTCTCAAAGTTCTTGTTCCCAATAACCACCGCACTATTCCGGTAATTTTTCTTATCCTCAGCCCTCACTAAATACCCTCAGCCTCGCTGACTTGAGTGTCGGAGTGTCTACGACAAACACCATACCGATGTTTTTCTAGTCTTCACTTTCTCTTTTCTTCTTTGTGCAGGTCCATCAGGTTGTCATTAGCTCTATTCTCATAGGATTCTCCAAATCGTCAATAGGTTTTACCGTCTACAACATGTTTCTTTATTTGTTTTATTTTTTGAAAGAATGACAGGACTTTCGCAAGCGTATGAAATCAGACAAGCAATATAGTTTGAGTAAATGGATGTTGAACCCTAGATAATCACTAGTTACCAAATAACAAAATAAACTATCCTATTACTATTTGACTAATTGAAACTTTAAAGAATGAATTAACTAAAACTAACAATTTAAAACAAACTAAAAACTAAAAAAAGCAGATTTCAAATAACATGTTGGTTGTAAGGCAATATGACTAAACCCAAGGTACAAATTTCATACCAATTTACTCATATGTATTGATAATTAATGCTAACATTAATTTAGCTTTTTCTAAGTACCAAATTCCATAAAATTCCAATAACAACAATTACCGAATTAACCCTTTATTACGAACCTGCCAAGGTATCCCTAAAATGAATTTATGTCTTAAGGGATTATCAAGCTTTATGGAATTTACAATAGTCACACAAATCGCGTTTACCTATCTCTAGTTTTTACTCAATCTATGGTTAGACTAATTAGATTTATTCTCGATCTCAACCTAGTTCATAAAATCATTCAACTTCAAATCCAAAAGAATTGAAGGCATTATGCACATTAATAAAACCTAGAAAAACAATGCTTAACAAAGATTAACAATAATCTATTAATACATATTCATAAATTGGGCTACATCTTAGCCCTAGAAAATAATATATAGTTCATAATTGTCATGAAAGAAACAACCATTGTAAAAATAACAAACATAGGTTCCAGAATAGATGTTAAGAATTGTTGTTTTGATCTCCAAATAGTGGCTAGTCTTCCCTTTATTATTCCTCTCCTTTAAAAAGTAGCCTCTATTTATAATACTAAGGTTTTAGGAGTGTGATTAGAATAATCCTATTCAAACTAGAATAAGAAAATTCTAATAAAAGCTTAATAGAAGTTGCCTAGAATTAGGACTCTAATTGTCATGTCATGGTGGAGAA